>NC_138851.1:998175-1087470 GCF_965183815.1 Platalea leucorodia | reverse complement strand
GCAGCCGTTGCCGTGGCGACGGAGATGGCGGCCGGGCCTGGGCCCTGGGCCCTGGGCCTGGGCCACCGCGGGCCACCGGGGGCCAGCGGGGGGGGACCCGGGGGACCGAGGGCCGTGCCACGGAGCCCTGGGAAGCACCCCCAGGCCGCGGGAGGCAGCCCCAGGCCCGGGCCCCCTCCACGCGAGGGACCCCAGCCCCTTCCACCCACCCCTAACTGGGGGGGGGGGAATTGACCAAACCCCGCCTCTTTCTTCTTAAAAACTTTATAGATTTGTGTGTGAACGCACAAAATAAACCCGTTGCACAGCCCGGCCCCCCCCCCGCGAGCTCCCTGGGGACAGGCACTTAGAGGGGTGAGGGTCCCCTCCCGGGCCCCGCGCTGGGGGGGCAGGCGGGGGCAGAGGGGCCCCTGCCCGCCGCGGGAGGGGGCAAAGTGCTGGGGGAGCCCGGGGAGGGGGGGCGTAGTGTCACCTCGTCCCGGGGGGGGGGGGACCAGGGGGGAGGTAGCAGCTCTGATCCCTGCGATTGTCACAGCGGCGCCCGGGGCGGGGGTCCCCTGCGCCCCCCCGGGTCCTGGGGAGGGGGCTCAGCGGCGGAGCTTCTGCAGCTGGAAGAGGAGAGGGGGCGGTGAGTGGGGGGGGGGGAGACCCCCCAGGGGCGAGGGGGGGACAAGGGGGGGAGCCCCTAGGGTGGGGGGAGACAAGGAGGGAAACCCCCGGGGGCAAGGGGAGACCCCCAGGGGTGGGGAGGGACAAGGGGGGGAACAAGGGGGGGGACCCCCAGGGGTGAGGGGGAGACCCCCAGGGACAAGGGGGAGACCCCCCCAGGGGTGAGGGGGAGACAAGGGGGGGCCCTCAGGGGTCGGGGGGGGACAAGGGGGGAGACCCCCAGGAGCAAGAAGAGACCCCCAAGGGTGAGGGGGGACAAGGGGGGGAGCCCCCTAGGCTGGGGGGGAGACAAGGAGGGAAACCCCCAGGGGCGAGGGGGAGACCCCCAGGGGTGGGGGGAGACAAGGGGGGAGACCCCCGGGGGTGAGGAGGGACCCCCAGGGGGTGAGGAGAGACCCCCGGGGGCAAGGGGAGACCCCCAGGGGTGGGTGGGGACAAGGGGGGAGACCCCCCGGGGGCGAGAGGGGAGAAGGGGGGACCCCCAGCAGGGCCCCCCCCGCCCCGGGGCTGCCCCTCACCTCGCTCTCCACCAGGTTCCTCCTGTACAGCGCTTCCTTGGCCGCGTCCTGCGGGAGGGAGGGGTCAGGGGGGGACGCGGGGACCCCCGCCCCGAAGGGCGGCGCCCCTGGGTGCCGCGCACCCCAGGGCGGGGGGGCGGGGGGGGGTCTCACCCGGTTTGCCCTCGGTGCCCAGGCGCCGCGCCGTCTCGGTGTAGAGGTGCAGGTAGCGCTCCAGCTGCGCCAGGTACTCTGACGGGGGAAGGGGAAATAAAGCGGGGGGGAAGGGGGAAAGAGGGAGGGAAAGGGGGAAATAAAGAAGGGTGGAGAGAAAGGGGGGGGGAAAGGGGAGGAAAGGGGAAGAGAAAGAGGTGAAAAGGGGGAAAATAGGGGAGGAAAAGGGGAAAATAAAGAAGGGGGAGAGAAAGTGGGGGGAAAGGGGAGGAAAGGGGAAGAGAAAGAGGTGAAAAGGGGGAAAATAGGGAGGAAAAGGGGAAAATAAAGAAGGGGGAGAGAAAGGGGGGGGAAAGGGGAGGAAAGGGGAAAGAGAAAGAGGTGAAAAGGGGGAAAATAGGGAGGAAAAGGGGAAAATAAAGAAGGGGGAGAGAAAGAGGGGGGGAAAGGGGAGGAAAGGGGAAGAGAAAGAGGTGAAAAGGGGGAAAATAAGGAGGAAAAGGGGGAAAATAAAGAAGGGGGAGAGAAAGTGGGGGGGAAAGGGGAGGAAAGGGGAAGAGAAAGAGGTGAAAAGGGGGAAAAAGGGGGAAGGAGGGAGGAAAAGGGGAAAATAAAGAAGGGGGGAGAGAAAGAGGGGGACAAAATGGAGGGGGAAATAAAGCAGGGGGAAAGGGGGAAATAAAGAGGGGAAGAGAAAGAGGGCGGGAAAGGGGAAGAGAAAAGAGGTGAAAAGGGGGGAAATAAGAGGAGGGAAAGGGGAAAATAGGGAACAAAAGGGGGAAAATAAAGAGGAGGGAAAGGGGAAAATAAAGAACAGGGAGAGAAAGCAGGGGGAAAAGGGGGAGAGAAAGCGGGGAAGGGAAAGGGGAGGAAAGGGGAAGAGAAAGGCGAAAATGGGGGAAAATAAAGAGGGAAAGGGGGAAAATAGGGAGGAAAAGGGGGAAATAAAGAAGGGGGAGAGAAAGGGGAGAAGGGAAAGGGGAGGAAAGGGGTAAATAAACAGGGGAAGAGAAAGGGGGGAAAGGGGAAGGGAAGAGAAAGAGGTGAAAAGGGGGGAAATAAAGAGGAGGGAAAGGGGAAATAGGGAGGAAAAGGGGAAATAAAGAGGGGAAGAGAAAGGGGGAAGGGGAAGAGAAAGAGGTGAAAAGGGGGGAAATAAAGAGGAGGGAAAGGGGGAAATAGGGAGGGAAAGGGGGAAATAAAAGAGGAGGGAAGGGGAAAATAAAGAGGGGGGGAATAAAGGGGGGGGGATAAAGGGGGGGGGATAAAGGGGGGGGATAAAGGGGGGGATAAGGGGGGGGATAGGGGGGGGATAAGGGGGGGGATAAGGGGGGGGGATGGGGGGGGATAAAGGGGGGGGGATAAAGGGGGGGGGATAAAGGGGGGGGATAAAGGGGGGGGATAAGGGGGGGGGATAAGGGGGGGGGATAAGGGGGGGGGATAAGGGGGGGGGATAAGGGGGGGGGATAAAGGGGGGGGATAAAGGGGGGGGATAAAGGGGGGGGGATAAGGGGGGGGATAAAGGGGGGGGGATAAGGGGGGGGGATAAGGGGGGGGGATAAAGGGGGGGGGATAAAGGGGGGGGGATAAAGGGGGGGGGATAAAGGGGGGGCTGAGGAGTCGGGGGCTGGGGGCTCCATCACCTTTGCGGAAGGGGGGGCCGCCGTGCTGCAGGCGCGACCGCAGGCACTGGCTGCGGCGGGCGAGCTCCTGGTGCTGCTCCCGCAGCTCGGGGGGCACCGGCCGCTGCGCCTGGGTGTAGGCCAGCATCTGCGGGGACGCGGGGGTGAGGGGGGGCCCGGCGGCGAGGGGGGGGCGGCCCCCCCCCCAGCCGCCGCGGCGAGGGCGACGGCGCTCACCTTCCTCTCCAGCTTCTCCCGGTCGAAGGCCAGCAGGTTGAGGCTGGGCAGCGTGGGCACGGCCCTGCTGGGGGGGAGACGGCCCCGGTGAGGCGGGGGGGAGGACGGGGAGGGGGCGCTGGCCCCCCCCGGCCCCCCAGCTCGGCCCCCGGCGTGCCCCCAGCCCCCCAGGCCTTTCAGGACGCCATCTGCCCGCGGGCGGCCGGGAGGGAGGGAGAGGAAGGGGGGTCCCGGGGGGGTCCTGTCCCCCCCTCCTCGCTCCTCGTCTCCCACCTTGGTCCTCGCTCCTCTCCTCGGCGGGACGCCTGCCCTTTCCTCCTCCTCCTCCTCCTCCTCCCCCCGCCGGAGGGGGGTTAATTCCCACCCCGTGCCGCTCCCCGGCCTCAGCGGCAGCGGGGAGCGCGGACGCCCCCGGATCAGGGACGGGAGCAGCCACCGAGGAAGGGATCGAGCAGGACAAGGAGCCCAGAAACCAGAGTTTGCCCGGGTTACGGGTCTGGCCCGCGCCCCTTTGGGCAAAAGCAGGCCCCGGGGAGGAAGAGGAGGAGGAGGAGGAGAGGCGCAGGCAGGGCCGGCCTCGCTACAGCAGCGAGCAGATGGCTGTCCTGAAAGGGAAGGAAAGACGGTGAACGGCACCCGCCGCGCCGGCACCGCGTCCCCACCCCAGCGCCGCTTTCTGCCCCCCGCCCAAGGCGCCGTGAGGACGATTTGGACCCCGGGAACGGCTCGAGTCAACCCCCAAAGAGCCCCCGAAAGAGGGGGCCGAGCCCCCGCCGCCCCGGCGCGCCCTGCCCGCGGCGCCGCCGCGCCGGGCAGCCCCCCGGCACTCGCCTGTTGTTCCCCTCCTTCGCGGGGGCGACGGCCGGTTTGGGTTTGGGGACGGCGACCTGGAGGCAGAGCCGGGTTTAGGGTGCTTCCCCGCCGCGGCGTTTACGGGGAGCCCGAGGGGAAGCGGGGCCGAGCCGCGGGCAGCGTCGGCCGCCCGCCGCGGCGCTTACCGGTGGCACGGTGCTGGGGTTGATGACCAGCCAGCGCTCCGTCCTCGTCTCCAGCTGCTGGGAGCTGAGGGGCTCCCGGATCCGCACGATCACTTCCAGCTTCCCCCCCGTGGGCCGGCGGCCATCCAGCAGCTGGGAGAGAGGAGGAAAAATCCCGTTGGCGAAGCGGAGAGCGGGCGGCGGCGGGGAAGCGCCCAACGCCCCTCACCTCGATGATCTCCCGAACCTCGCACGTCGTCTCCAGCGCCTCCAGCTTGAGCTGGGCCGTGCCGACGACGCGGTCGGTCTTGAAGAGCCCCCTGGGAGAGAGGAGCGGGGTACAACCAGCTCGGGGCAGGCGGAGGAGGGGGAACGCCCCGCGCTCTTACCCCTTGTGCGCCACTTCGAACTTGATGCCTTTGGTCTGAAGGACGCGCCGCAGCCCGCGGTGCCCTCGGTTCACGTACAGCTTGAACTGCTCCTTAAACTCTGCCAAGGGAACCGCCGCGCCGAAACCGCGGCGTCAGCGGGAGGAGCAGCGCGCGGCCCCCGGCGAGACGGGGACCGGGAGCAGAGCCGCGTTAATTAACGATTCTCTGCGGCGACGGCAGATGCGCGGACCCTTCGCGTCGCTCCCTTGGTACCGGCCCCCTCCCCGCCTCTCGGGAAGGGCGGAACGGGGCATTTACCGGGAGAATCGGTGTTTTTGACGACGTTGGTCTTGTCTTTCTGAGCTTCCTCCTGCCAAGGCGAAGGCGGGAGGGTGAGGGCCGAGCCTCCCGGCCGGGGAGCGCGGCACCGGCGCCGACTTACCGCGTTGGGGTAGGGGAACTCGAAGCGCACGAAGGCGTCCAGGTCGTTGGGAGCCACACCTGCAAGGCGGACACGGCGTGAGCGCCGCGCCGGCAGCGCCGACCCCTCGCAGGTCGCGGCGGCGGAGGATTGGCGGCCCCTTGGACCCCCGCGCCGTCCCCGAGCTCTGCCAGCTCCTTGGGGAGCCCGCCTGGCGTAACGGCGCTACGGCAGGACCCTCGCCACGGCCTCACCGCTCCCGGCGGGGCCGCGTACGCGCACAGCCGGGGAAGCGGCGCACGTTAACGAGCGCCGGCCCCAGCCGTCTCTGGGGCGTTGTAACCGCAGATAATTAAAAAAACCCAATCTGAACAGCTGGCGGCGGGCACCCGGCACAGCGCGGGGGAGCAGGCAAACCCCAGCGCTCCCTCCTCCCCGCCGCGGCGAGGATCCCCAGCCGCCAGCACCGGCTGAAGCTGCCGGGCAGCGCCGGCGCCTCGCCAGCTGCCGCGAGCCCTCCGGGCCGGCGCCTACGGCCGGAGCTGGGGAGGTCCCGCAGCCGCAGCCGCCCCGTGCTCTCCCGCCTGTTTCCTCTCACCTGGCGGCGCCGGGAGGTTGATCCCTTTCACTATCGACAGCACCATGTCGTTGCTGTTCAGCTCGGGAAAGATCCTGCAGCCGGAGAGAGCGGAGGAATCCCGTCAGCGCCCGCCTGCCCCTCCTCAGCCACGGAAGCCGCGCTCGGCCAGCGACCCCCTACTTGATGACGCTGAAGGTTCGCTGCTCGTAATGGTACTTGGGCAGCGGGAAGCCCCGGGCGTGGGCCTGCTTCAGGATCTCCATGTTCTGCTTGCAGTCCTCGGCCAGCTTCTCGAACCTGCCGGGGAGAGCGGCTCCGCTTCAACCCGCGGCTTACGGCAGCGGCCTCGTCTTCCTCGGCACCGCGGCGAGGAAGGCGCCTCCCCCTGCGGCAATCCTGCCCTCGTCGCCCCAGCGGACGAACGCCGGGCGCTCCGGCCGGCAGACTCACTTGGTCGTCTCCGCGATGTTCCCCAGGTGAGTGAACTGCTTGGAGTAATTCACGCACATCTGGGAGGAAGACGGGAGAACGGGAAGGTTTCCGCATCCCGCCCGCATCCCGGCGCGGGCGGCCACGGAGGAGCGGAGCTCGCCGGGCGGCCGCGGCAGCCCCAACGCCGGATCCGCCTGACCCGGCGCTGCCCGGACACCTCGGCGTCGGGTTTTCGAAGCCCAGAGGCGTCGCCCCCTTCCCGAGCGTCCCGCTCCGGCCTGGAGGCTTCTTCTCCAGCAGAAAACTCCGCTTCAGCCCAGATTTAGGCTGAGATTTAAAGCCGCAGCTTCTCATCCCCTCCTTGGAGAGGGAAGCAGCTCGTTTCCTCCCTCCTCGCTACCCTGCCTTCCTCACCTACAGCGAGGAAGACCCCGCCGGGTCTCCCCTCCTTCACCGCGCACTTCACGCGGCCCCACGCCGCGTCCTGCCCCCCCCTCGCTCTCGATCTCTCCCCAGCCGCGGCCCAAACAGCCCTGTTTTGGGGTTACATCCCCCGGGCCCCGCTACCTCGTGCTGCTGCCTGATCAGCTTCATCAGCTCCAGGTACTGGCCGGCTGCCTCGGGGGAGATGTGCACCCCTCGCCGCTGCACCAGCACAAAATCCTCCTTGTTCACGGGGGCTTCGGGGACCTGGAGCGGAGGGAAGGGATGGGATGCGTGACGCGAGGAGCCCGCCCGCGTCACAAACCTAAAGAAATAACCGAACCCCGACCTTGGTTATATCGACGGGCAGGCCGTTCTGCGAGGCCTCGATCATGGGGTCCAGCCCTTTGGCCTGGCGCAGGAAGAGCTTCGCCCCCTCGATGTCGTTTTTCTGCTTGGCGCGGAGGGCGGCCTGCATCAGCTGCCTCCTCCTGCCCTCCAGGAACGCCAGCTGCTGCTGGGCTGCAGGGCGAGAGCGCGGCTGAGCCTCCCGGGGGGCTCCTCTCGCCCCCCAGCGCGGTCGGACGCGGCGTTCGGTCAGGACGGTACCTCTCGCCGTGGTTTTGGGGGCCGTTTTGGCCACGCCGGCAGAATTCGGGGCACCCGCGGAGGGCGCTCGGGCAGGCGGCGGCGGCTGCTTGGGCTGGGAGGCGGCGGCGGCTCTCGCCGGGGCCGGGCGGGCAGCGGGCTGTGCCGGGAACAGAAGGGACGGCGTCAGAGGGGGCCGCGGGAGGAAGAAACCCCAAACGCCCGCCCCTCGGGCACGGGGGGCCGGGCGTCCCCTCGAGAGCCCTCCCCGCTCCCCATTTTGGGTTCCTACGGCAGCGGGGGGAGTCCCGAGCCCCCCAAAACCCCGACCTTCGCCTCCTCAGCGCCGTCCTCCTCCTCCTGGACCTCCTGGCTGGCCAGCTTCATGGCCGTTTCCAGCACTCCGGCGATGCTTTGGTCTCCGGCCGGCGTCTCCGCGCCCTGGATGGGCTGGAAGCCTGGCCAAGGGGGGCGCAAGGGGGAAAGGCTGGGCAGCAGCAAAGGCTCCCCCGCCTCGCTGGGCTGGAGGGGTCCGAATCTTCCTCCCCGTGGCGCTCGGCTTTGGGAAACGGCCCCGAGACGCGCTCGCCGCGAAAGGGATGGGGAAAATACCTGGCGGAACGGGCAACTCCGAGAAATCCACCGTTTTCCCTGCTTTGTGGGCCCGGATGGCGTCCTGGTATTGCTGGAAGGGAAAGCGGAGGCTGAGCCGGGCCGCGGCGGGGCCGGCAGCGCCACGCCGGCCGGCCGAGCGCGCGGCTCCCGCACCTTGACGATGCGCTCGTGCATCCGGGCCTTCCGCTCGTCTCCCTTGCTCTTGGCCTGCGCCGCCGCCGTCTTGTACCGCTCCATCCTCTGCTGCAGAGCCTCCAGCACGTCCCGGGGAGCCGGCGGGGTGTCTGTTTGGGGGGAGAGCAGGAGAACAGCTTCGGTCGTCTTTCTCTTTGACCTTCCCTGTCCCTAGAGAGCAATTCGGGGTTAGAAATGAGCTGTTGGGGCTTCTACCTGCCGCGGGAGATGCTGGTTTAGCTTCCGGCACGGGCACCGCCGCGGCAGGCTGCGGCTGGCCGGGCGACAGCGGCTCCTTCGGCAGCTGGTCTGCGGGGAGAAGGAAGCGATCGGCACCCGCAAACGAGGGGCGAGGCGATCGCCGCGTGCGCCGGGACGAGCGGCAACGCCGTGCTGGCTTTCCCGTCCCTCCAAAAAGGGGGTACGGCCGCTCCCCGCCGCTCCCCGGCGAGGGTTCGGTCTTACTGGGAGGAGGCGGGACGCTGCTCAGCTCCACCGGCTGCCCCTTCCCCGCCGCTTCCAGCAGGGAGTCAAAACTCTGAGAAATCACAAGAAAAAAGAGAAAAGCTTGCTGGTTTTCTGTGCTGGGTTCTGCAGCCAGCCCCAACCAGCCTGACCGACCCCCGTTTTACTACAAAAACCAAGAAAAGGGGGGATTCGGGTCGATATCTAACAGGGAGGCACACCCGGCCTCTCCGGCTGCCCGGAGCCGTACCTTTGCGACCCGGTAGTACGTCGTGGCCATCTCCAGGTCTCCGCGCTGCTTGGCGTGCAGCGCCGCCAGCTTGTACTCCCGCTGCCGGCCCTGCAGCAGGGCCTCGGCGCTGGCACCGTCAGAGCCTGGGGAAGAGGAGAGGAGAGCGGCGTTGCCGGTTTCCCCGTCAGCGGCACGGTACAGCCGTTCCGGAGCGGAATAACGAGCCAAACCCTTGCCTGGGTGGGAAGACGGCGAGGGAGGAGCTGGTTTCGTCTCCGGAGAGCTGACGGGCAGGACCCGGGGCTTCGGGAGAACGGGGGGCGGCTGCGGCTTGGGCGCAGAGGCAGCGGGGGGCTGCGGGGGCGGCTGCAGGGAGCCAGGGCGGGCGGCGGGCAGCGGGGCGGCCAGGGGGGGCTGCGGGGAGCTCGCGCCCTTCCCCAGTGCCACCGGAGGGGGGATTTCCTCCTCGTCGATCTTTTTTCCCTTCTTGACGGAGGCCAGCATGTTCTCCAGCGTCTGGAAGGAACAGGCGCAGGGGTAAAACTCGCCGTCACCCTGACGTTCCTCTGCCTCTGGGAAAAGAGAACCCTCGGAGCCTGCCGGGACGGAGGCGGGAAAACCCAACGTCTGCCGAAAACCAGCGCCCAAACTCGGGCTGGAGGCCGGGGGTTTCTCACCGACGGGGATCCAGCCCCAAACTCTACAAGCTCCTTATTTTTCCCCCCAAAAAAACCCCTCTTTTTCAGCCGCCGCCTCTCCCAGCCCGTGCAAGAGGCCAGCCGACTCGCGCTGCCGGCAGACAAAATCCAACGCTCTTAAGGGTGAAAGACGTCAGCCTCTCTCGGGTCGCGGCCCAGAGGCAACAGGCGATCCCGCTCCGGGGGTCGGGGAGGGCTCTGCGCAGAAACGGGGCGCAGGAAAGACCTGAGCGCGGCAGGAGGGGCTTAACCAAGGCGGGAAGCGGCCAGGAGGGGAAAAACAGGCTCAAAAATTTAAAAAAAAAAAAAAATCTTAAGAGTATTCAAAGGGTTTTAAACAACCAGGAGGAACGGGGACCTTGAGGTCGGGTTTTAGGCAGCGCTGCAGCAGGGTAAGATGCTCTACCGGAGCCTGCTGCGCCTAACGCGGCCTCAGAGATAATTATATCGCAGGCGGCTGCGCCCGCGTGCGCCTCAGTTCACGTTAACGCCCACAATTAAGCACTGAAACGAGGACGACCTGATTTTCCAAGAACTCTGAGTAATTCCTGCGAGGAGCCGGCCGGGCTCGCGGCCGCGGGGAGAGGCCGGAGCTCAAAGCGCAAAACCCCCGAGTTCGGAAACGCCGGCCGAGCTCAGCCGGGAATTCAGATTCCAAGGGTTTCGTTTAATTAAAGATTTGAGGAAACGGAGCCCCCGAGCGCCCGATTTCGGCTCACCTTCAGGCCCCTCTCGTAGCGCCGCACCCTGGAGCTGTCGCCGGCCTGCCTGGCGCCGGCGATGGCCGTCCGGTACATGTCCGCCCGCTCCGCCAGCGTGGACTCGATGCCGCCGGGCTCCGGAGGCGCCTCCGGCACCTGCTGCCGCCCCGAAGAGAAGCGCTGGGATCGACCCGGCGAAACCTGGGCTCCCCCCCGCCGCCGGCGTCCGCTCGGATCGGGGGCTCGGAGCAGACCCGGCGGCTCGGCGCCCGGCTCTGCCTCACGCCCTTCCCGATCTGCTCCGGGATTTTACAGCCTCTGCGGGCTCAGGGAGCGGCGGGAGAGCCCCGACAGCTGCTAAGAAACAGGGCTTGCCCGAGAACGGCTGAAAAAGGGATCGTCGGAGACTTATTTCTCGTAGTTTCCAATAAATTTGCTAAATTCTGTCTCCACGCTCATGTTTTCGTTATGGAAGGTGAAGCAGAGGGAACCCAGCTCCTCCCCGAGCCCCGGGAAAGTTTTTACCCGCCCGGGGAGCAGGGTGGCGCGACAGAGTCACGTTTTCTCATCAGGGAAACGAACAAAACGACACAAAAGGCTAAAAAGGGCCGGATCCGGCACCGGCGCGACAGCAGCGGAGCCGAAAGACGCCCTGTACCTTGGCGGGAGGCGCCGGCGCGTCCCCGCTCCCTTCCCCTTCGCCCAGCACCTCCTGCAGCTCGGCCTGCGAAGCGTCGGGAGGTCCGTCAGTGACGATCCGGGGCGGAAAAGCCCTTTTTTCGGGACAAGGCGATCCCGAGGAGCGAAGCCCCGGGGACCAGAGCTCCCCCGAGGCCTCAAACCCCTTCTCACCATGAGATCGTCTTCGTCTTCCAGCTCTTCGTCGTCATCCCCCTCCTCCTCCTCCTCGTCCGGGTCCCTCATGCAGAGGGCGGCCATCCTCTCAATCGCCTCCATCGGCAAAGGGGCTGCAGGAGAAGCAGCACGAGGGGTTTTTTGGAGCCCTGCACCCGTTTTTTGACGCTTTCAGCCCACGTGCCGGGGAGTCCGGCCCGGGGGGGAGCAGAAACAACCCAACGGCAGCCGCTTTCCACACGGCGCGGTATTAATTATCCCAGAAATCCATGGTGGACGAGCCCCCGGGGCGGCAGCACTCACTTTTCCCCTTGGGCTTCTCTCCCGGCGCGGCTCGGCCTCCCACCAGCGCCAGCAGCTCGGCCTCCAGCTCGGCGGCATCGTCCCCAGCGTCGTCCCCCGCCGTCCCCTCCGGAGAGAGGTCCACCAGCAAACCCATCTGCGGGGAGGGAGCGGGGGCAGCCCTGAGGGCACAGCGCTAACGACGCCGCCTCGTTAGGGCGAGGGGATCCCCCGGGATCCCGCTGAGGGAAGGAGGGATCGACGTGGATCCCACAGGGTGGAAGCCAGCGCGCCCCGTGGCTCGGCACTGAGCCCGCGGTGCCCTGAGCGACGCCGCCACGGCGACCCACGGGGTGAATAAAAGCACTTAAACTAGTTAAACTAATAAAAGCGCCTAAATTAAGGTGACAGACAGCGAAGACGCGCCCAGCTCGGCGACACAAACCCCGCAACGGGAACAACCGGCATCGCCGCCGGCGCCCGTTGAACCGAAGCGCGTCCCGGCGCGGGAGGCGTGGCAGGAAAGCGCCGCGACGGCTCAGGTTTCCCTCCGCCTGCCGAAGGGCCGTGCGTGGCGTCGACCTTTCCCTCCCGCGCGGGCGGGCGGGCGGCACACCCAGCGTGCCGGGGCTCGGCAGGCGCCGGGCCGTACCTGCCTGGCGATGGCGGCGCCGCGGCCCGGCGGCGGCCTCCTGGCTTTGCTCATCTCGCCGTCCCTCGCCGGGCCGAGCTGGGGGCGGGGAGCACCGCGTTAGGGTGCGGGGCCCCCGCCCCCCTCCCAGCCCTCCTGCGGCCCCAGCTTTCCCCCCCCCGCCCTTTTCCAGAAGTTTCTGGGCCCGACAGCCCCCTCCCTCACCACAGCCCCCCCGAGCAGCCCAGGGTGCTGCCCCCAACCCAGAGCCCTGATCCGGCCTCCAGAGGATTCCCCCCAGCCCTCTGCCAGGCCCCGTTCCCCCCGCCACGACCCTGCTCCCCCTCAAAGCCCCCCCCAAGGCCCCGTTCCCCCCCTCAGCCCCCCGCAAGGCCCCGTTCCCCCCCCAAGGCCGTGTTCCCATCCCCCAAAGGCCCCCCCCCAAGGCCCTGTTCCCCCTCACAGCCCCCTACAAGGCCCCGTTCGCCCCCCGCAGCCTGCCGCAAGGCCCCGTCCCCGCCGCCCAAGACCCCCACGAGGCCCCATTCCCCCCCATAAGGCCCCATTCCTGCCCCCCAAGGCCCCGTTCCTCCTCCCAGCCCCCCCCCAAGGCCCCGTTCCCGCCCCCCAAGGCCCCCCCAAGGCCTCGTTCCCCCTCACAGCCCCCTACAAGGCCCCGTTCCCGGCCCCAGCCCCCCGCAAGGCCCCAGCCCTCCCAACCCCCAGCCCGCCCCCGCCCCAAAACGACCCCTATCACCCTCCCCTCCCGGCTCCCCGCTCCCCTCCGTGCCCCCGACCCCTCAGCCCCCCCGGCCCGGTACCGGGGCCCCTCCCGGTCCCGGCGCCCTCCATCCGCACTCACTCACTTCCTGCTCCGCCCGCCGCTGTCAACAACACGCCGCGCTTTACGGCGCCGCCGTCGCAAAAGTCGCCGCCGTCGCGTTTCGCTTGACGGCGCCCGCGGGGACTACGACTCCCAGCGGGCTCCGCGCCACGCATGCGCACGGCGGCAGAGGGGAAAAGGCGGGAAAAGCGTGAGGTGCTGAGCGGGAAGATGGCGGCTGCCCGGGGGGGGGGGGGGGGGGGCGGGTGGAAATGGGCGAAAATCAACGTTTTTCACCTCAGAACTGGAGGGTTTGGTTCCTCACACTGCGGCCACGGCGCCGGGGGGGGGCGGCTGGGGCGGTGCGAGGCCCCGGGGGGAGGCAAACGGCCGTCGGCCCCCGAGGGGCTCAGGGAGGCAACGAGAGGCCGCTCGTTAAGCGCCGATCTGATCTCCCCAGCAGGCGACCGGCGGGATGGGCAAACGGAGGAACGAGCGGCCGCCAGGTAACGGCGGGAGGCCCCGGCGGCGGCGAGGGGACGGGGCGGCGAGGGAATGGCGTCCCCTTCCCCTCCCCGTGAGGCAGCGGCCGCCCAGGAGCCCGACCAACCTGCCCTGCATTTCCACGTCTCGCTCCTCGTATTGTCGGCAACAAGCACTCCTAAAACCGCCCGGGCTCTTAATTCTTACAAACCTGCCAAACTGCAAAAATGTCCCAATTTGTAAGCGAAATGACGCCCAGCGTTTACCTTCTCCGCACCTCTGTCATGAAATCCCCTCGCACCGCGCTGTGCCGTCGGGCTTTAGGGCCACGCCTGGGTGGCTTCCCCAAACGTCGCCTCGCTTAAGTGTGCGGAAAATAAGGGTTATTGTGGGGATAAAACACAAAAAGCAGCGACTTTCCGCCAGCGGTTGGTGAGGGAGCAGCACCCGCAGAGCCGCGGCCGAGCCCCTCGTGCCGCAAACCCCATTTCTTGGCATTTTGGAGGAGAAGGGGTGGGTGGAGCGGAGCCGACGGCCCGCAAAAAGCCCTAAAAGCAATTCTTTTTCCCTCAGTTAGAGGCATGTTTTTTTTTTTTCCCCCTAGGATTTAGTAACAAAAAATAGCACAAAACCTTGTTCTCCCCGTTTGACCCGACGCCCAGAGCCCCTCTTACCCAAAGGCTGATGCCCGAGGATTCTTTTTTTCCCCTTAAAGGAGGAGATATGAAATTCCACGTTCCCAAAACTAAACGAAGTTTTCAGGAAGATTCGGAGGCGATGGGAAACGACAGCTTGGATGCGACCGGACCGGCTCAAGCCGGTGATGCCGACGGAAAACCGAACCCGGCCGCAGGAGGGGCAGAGGATCGGGGAGAGGTGACCCCCGGCAGCACCGCGACAAACGCGCCGGGGAGGTAACGGGGCGAGAAACCAGCAGGACGGGGGTTTGCGGGCGAACCTGGCTCTACGGTGCCTTACCCGGCAATCGCCTCGCCGCTCGCTGAACTTATTTTATTCTTTTTAACAGCGCGAACGGCGATGGGGAGGAGGCTGCTCCGGAGCAAAGCCGGGCAGGGGAGTGCGTCGCCAGCCCCTTACCGCAGGTACGCCGGTCCTGGGCTCCAGGCAAGCTCGGCGAGCTCCCGGGCGTCGCCAAAACACTCGGGTGCTGAGAAACTCCCTTCACGGCACGGCCGGAGCCTCCTCCGCGGCACTGGGTTTCCTCTGTTGGCAAACTCAGCCTTCGGTATTTACACCGAATGGAGGAAAAAATTCCAGAGATTGGGATTTTTTAACGCGGGAGTGATGCCGGCCCCTTGTTATTTCAGGAAGGAGGAGACGCGGGCATCGGTGGAGGCGGCAAGTCGCCGGAGGCAGCTGCCCCGGGAGCAGCGTCTCAGCCGGAGTCACCCCAGCGAGCAAATTCGGTGGTGGATGAGGCAGAAGGGGATCAGCCGGCGGCAGCCACGGAGCAGCACGGAAGCGCCGGTGAAGAGCCGGACACCGAAACCCAAACTCACCGCGGAACGGGCAATATCGGCGACAGTGCCAAGCACGGCTGTGCCGCGCCAGCGCGAGGAGAGGGCGCGGCCAGCGGAGAGATCGCTCTCCCTGTGGATACTCCAGGCCGGAGCACCGGCAGCGGCGTGCCGGCAGAGGTGCCTGACCCTCACCGCGAAGAAGGAGTTGACCGCAGCGAGCTGAGCGAGCGCCGAGGTGACGCTGATCAAAGCCAGGAGCCGCCGCACGCGTCTGTTCTAAACGCCGAAGAAAACGAATCCGGTGCTGTGTCCGAGAGGGCGGCTGGAGGAGAACACCAGGAAAACGCGAGCCGGGAACGACCGCGGGCACGCGGTACGAACGAGGCGGCGAACAACGTGGCCGACTCCTGGAGCAGCCCGGCCGGCGGCATCGTCTCCGCGGAGGTTTCGGGGGTCTGCGCCCCGTCTGCGGGCCCGAAGGCAGAGGGAGGCACCGCCGAACCGGAGAGCGCGGGCGCTGACGGCACCGTCGGTCCGGTGAGCCAGCCCCCAGGCGGGAACCAATCCCCGCGGAAAACATCGGGAGAGGCCGATGCGGGCCGGGAAGAGGCCGGAGGAGGAGGAACACCCTCTCCGGGGACCAGCTCGGTGCCGGATCCGGCCGGGACGGCTGTTGGGAGTCCCGCGGGCGAGAGGGAAGGCGAAGGACTCGCGGAGGTGAGACGTGGCGCGGAGCACGCAGCGAACGCACCGAGGACGGGCGCGCAGCCCCCCGCTCGCTCCAGCGACCTCCCGCGCGGCGGAGGAATCGCCGAGAGCGTGCCCGCCGTTACGGCGACGCCGGCGCCAGCTCCCACGGGCACCGCAGAAGCCCCCGCCGCAGGCACCGGTGCGGCTGTCGCCGCGGAGCCGCGGGATGAGACCCCTTCGGCCGGGGAGCTGCTCTGCCCGCGGTCAGAGCTGCGGGGCGTCCTGGAAGACAACACCCTCGCGCTCCCGCCGCAGCAGGTAAAACCCGCAGCGGTCGCCAGGTTATCGTGAAACAAACGCCCAAACGCCTGAAATAACCTGAAAGGGGGGGAAATAAGATCTTGGAGCGCGGGTTGGACTCGGCTCCCCGGTCACGGCTTTGTCGCACGAACTTCTCCCCGCAGCCGCTCGCCGACCGGCGCGACTCGGCGGTGCCCGGGCGCGGGCTGTGCGCCGCGGCGGGACGGAGCCGCGCCGCCGAGGTGCCGCCGCTCGCCGAGGGCAACGGCCCGGACCAGCCGCAGCCCAGGTAGGTGGATCGCCCGCTCGGATGATCTTAGAGAGGCGGGATGGCGACAGAGCCCCCTGCGAGGGGTAACGCCCTCATTTTGAGTAAAAACGTCCCGATTTGGTGAGGAAACCTCACGTTTTCCCCGTCGCGGTCAGGGGCGAGGAGCCGGAGGGGCTGCGCCCGCCCGCCCGCGGGGAGGACGCGACCGACGTCGACGCGACCGACGTCATCTGCGGCCTGATCCTGGAGCTCTCCAACCTCAAGTAAGAGCCGACTCGCGCCGGCCGCGAAATCCGGATCCTTTTCCCTGGGATCGGGGCGGGGGGTTCCAGCGCCGCGCCGGAACACGGGGCTTGTAAACCACGCGGCGTTGCGCCCGAGGCTCCGCGGGTGACGCGGGCGCCCGCCTGCTGCCGCCCCGCAGCCGCCTGGCGATGAGCGCTCACCGGGGCCTGGAGGCGCTGAGGAGGCCGAAGCCGCGGCGGAGCAGGCGGCCGGCGCCGGGGCCGGTGCGCGCCGGGAGGAGCTGGAAGGAGACGTAGGGCCGGGTGGGAGCCGGATCCAGCCCCCGGCACGGCTTAACTCTTTACTACCGTACAATAGCGTTTCAACAGAGAACGGGGTGTGAATAAACACCTTCCCACGCGTAACACGCGAAACAACGTTTAAAGAACAAACCGGCGCCGCCGGCGAGGGCAGGCGCTGCCGCGGGCGAGCTGCTAACGCTGGCCCGGCGCCCTCGGGCCGCAAGAGTGCTCGGCAACAGCCGGAGCACCGGCAGGCTTCCCACCGCGGCACTGCGCCGGACAGTCGGTCAGGAGCCGGCGCCGCCCCCGGGCACCCGCCGGGATTAATAAAAACCAACAAACCAACCCAAAACTCAGAACTGAACCCAACCGCGAACGCCCCCGCCGCAGGGGTGCCGGCAAAACCGCCCCTTTTCAGGGTTTTCGCTGGTGTCTTCACATGGCTTCTGCCTGCAGCGACCACCAAACCGCTGCCGGGACGATGCCGCCTGGCTTGACCAGCTGGGGAGAGGAACTGGGGAGACCGGTGTCGGTGACAAGTGCCGTCCCGGCACTTCCCCGGCATTTCATCCTCGGCGGAGCCGGGCGAAGCGGAGCGACCCCCTGGAAAAGAAGCGGGAGAGAGGGGAGAGCACCGCGTGCACCGGGGCAGGCACCGTCCGCCGCGCTCCCCTCCCTTAATGAGCTTGCATCCCGCTGACGAGCTCGCTGGAATCCTGTTCCTGGCTAAATTAAGGCTCGGATCGCGGCTTCGGAGCGAGGCTTGGCCGAGAAACCGGCTTCGCGTGGCAGGTGGAGCCGAGTTTCACCGCGGCCCATCCGCACCTTGCGCCGGGAAGCGAAAGCCCCGCTTTCAGCCCGTTTTGGGGGCGGCGAGATCGGCAATTAGCGTGCAAAGAAGCCGGTACCTGCGGGGGCGAGAGGTCCGTCCGCGCTCGGCTACTTCTCGGTGCCGGCGTCCGCTGTGGCGCGGCTGCCAGCCGCCCGCTTGCCGGCCGAGTTGCGCGCCGAGCGGCTGTAGACGGAGGTGTAGCCGCGGCGGGTGAGGGGGCAGAAGCGCTTGGTGTGCGCCCGGTCCTGCGTGGCCCCGCACTGCGGGCAGACGTAGCTGCGCAGGACGGGGCACTGCACCCGCCCGCCCGCGTCCCGCAGGCTGTGCCCGCTGTAGACGTGCTTCGCCTCCCCGTTGTGCTTGCAGAAGGCGCAGAGCGATTTGCCGGCCGACGCCGATGCCGCCTCCGGCGCGCCGGCGGAGGACGCCGATGCCGCTTCGCCGGCGTCCCCGGGCTCCCGCGGCAGCGCGGCCAGCACGGCGGCCAGCCCCAGGTAGTCCCTCCACATGTCGAACGCGGGGCCCTGCTCCATCCTCCGCTGCAGCCCGGCGTCTTTTGGGGCAGGACGCGGCTCTGCGTGCCCCGCGCTCCCCGGGGCCGCCGGGAAGGGCCAATCGCCGCCGCCCGGGGCCGGTTCCCTCCCCCGGCAGCCGCCCGGAGCCGGTGCGTCTGCCCGGCGGGGTGGGGGTGTCTGCGCCTCTTCCCCTCTCCCGGTGCGAGGGGGTCGCTGCGAAGCCCCCCGCAGCGCCGCAGCCCCCCAACGCCGGCGTCTAAACCCCCTTTCGCCGGCACCGTCCGCTCCGGTGCGGCACTGGCCGGAATCGCCCTCCCCACGGCCACATCAGTGCCAAACCCGGCCACATTCGGGGTTTCGGCCCCGCAGGGACGCACCACCGGCGCGACCCGCACCGCGCCGGACGCCTTCCCCGCCGCCCGCAGCCCAGCGCCGCCCGTCTGGGCCAGAAACGCCGTTTTTTGTGGGTAAGCGCGGGGTTTTACATCATGCAAACGCGGTTGCGGGACGCCCGAACCTCGAGTTCCGGGGAGAGCTCCCAAATCCTGAACTAAAGCCGGGCTTAGGGCAGCCCGTGGGGAGGCTCTGCCCGTCCCTGCCTTCGCCTCTGCCTTGGGGCTGAAAGGGCTGGAATCGGGTCAAGCACCCGCTAATGGGCGGCCGAATCACCCACAACAGCGCCGGGAGGCACCGAGCCCCCACCGCCCCGGCAGGGCCCCGGCTCCTCCGGAGCTCCTGGGTTTTAGAGGAAAAGAAAGCGAATTTTGGCTCCTTGCGGCGAGTTCCCCCCAGCACCGCGACCCGCCGGCAGCAGCGGGTGCCGAGCGTGAATTTTGGTCCTCGGGGATGCGGCGGCGCTCGCCCACCGCCGCAGCGCCACGCGGGGACGCCCCGTCCGCTCCCTGCGCCGAAATCCGGTCGGTTTGGGAAATGAGGCGCTCCGGCTGCGCCGCTCCGCTTCCCGGGATGGGACGCGGAACCGCCGGGACGCCGCGGTGTCACCGAGCCGGGCGGGCGGCGCTGGGAAGGCGGCGGCGGTGACTCTCCCGGCCGCTCCGGCGGCCACGGGGCACACGCAACGGTCGATGGTTTCACCTCAGCCACAAAACTCACCGACAGCGTTGAATGTTCACCGGAGCCTCCGCGTCGGCTCCTCGGCGGCGGCGGCATCTGCCGGAGCGGATTTGTGCTCTTCCTCCCGGTTCTCCCGAGCGCCCGGCGCAGGGTTTATCGGCAGCAGGCGCACGGTGAGGATCCGGCCTGGGAAGGGTCCCCGCCGCCGCCGGCCTCGGCCCCAACCCGGTGCCGTGAAACACCCGCCAGGTCACCGCGGCGCGTGGTGGCACCGCGGCACCCGCTCCGGCGGCCTCCCCGTGCCAGCGCGACGCAGCCGTGAGGGACGGAGCCACTGGGACGGGAGCGAGCACCAGCAAAAGAGGCCGAATTGCCCCAAAACCGTGGCATTTCTCACCCCCGTGGCCAAACCCGCCGAGCGCCCCTTGTTTATTCATCACCAACCGCAGCGCGCCATCGGCGTCACCATCGGCATCACCGCCCGGCCAGAACGCCAAAGCCTCGGGGACGGGGTGACCGCGCCGGGAGGGTGACAGAAACGGGGTTTTTCCCCCCAAACAGGAGCCACGCCCCCGGGCTTCGCAGCCCGGCGCCGCCCGTCGGCCCCGTCCCACGGCCAGGCCCGGTGAGCGGCCGTGCCCATGCCGCGCCGGCGCTCGCCGCGCCTCCCATTGGCTCGCGGTGACGTCAGGGGCGAAGCCGCGCCGCCAACGGCCGCGGGGCCCCGCGAAGGAGGGGAAAAAAAAGAACAAAAACAACAACAACAACAACAACAAAAAGGCCTGGAAAGGCAAAGAATGGGCACTTTGTGCGTCCGGCGCGGCGACGGCGGCGACGCGCCCTCCCCGCCGAGCGCACCGGCGGCCTCGCCGGCGCCAGGGAATCCCGGAGCGAAACACGGCGGGGCGGGGAAAACGAGGGCAAAATTTAAGCCAAAAACCCAAAGCGTTGGCGAGCGAAGGCGTGGCGCCGAGCCGGGGGAGCAGCCGCGCCGCCCCGGCACCGCCCGCGCCGAATTCCTCGCGCCGGGAAGCGGGAAAACCCGCGGCTTTGGTGGGAAGGGGCAGCGTTTGGGTGGAAAAACGCCGCTTTCCGCCGGGCGCCGCTCGCTCCGGCGGGGTTCGACGGCGCGCGGGCGCTCCTGCCGCCGGCTCGCCATCGCGCTTCAAAAATGGGGGGGAAACGGGTAAAACCAGTAACGGGGGCGGGGGCGGCGCCGGGGCTCGCCGCGCTGCCGTCACTTTACGTCGCTTACGTGTTGGGATAGAAAATCGCTTTATACGTGAATTTGCGTTTACAGCCGCGTGCCGGCCCCGCTCCCGCTCTTCCACGACGCCCCGATTCCCCCGGGTTTCGCCCCAAAAGGGCCCCGCTCCCCGGGAGCCGCGGCCCCGCTCCCCCCCCCCCGCCCCCCCGAGGCCCTTGGCGGGGCCGGGGGCTCCTCCCCGCTCCCGGCATTGACCGAAAAGCGCCGAATTCGGCCCAAACGAGCGGCTGCCGGCGGCACCCACCTTTCCCTCCGGCCCGGGGGGGGGGGGGGGGGCGAACCGGCGGGGGGGCGCGGGTCACCTCAGGCCAGCGGCGCCGCCCATTGGCCGCACGCGCCGCCCCGCCGCTTCTTATTGGCCGGCCGCCGCGCCCCGCACGCCTCCTATTGGCCACCGCTCCGCCGCCTCTCATTGGTCGCCCGCCGCGCCCCGCACGCCTCCTATTGGCCACCGCCTCGCCTGTTCTCATTGGCCGCCCGCCGCGCCCTGCACGCCTCCTATTGGCCACCGCCTCGCCTGTTCTCATTGGCCGCCCGCCGCGCCCCGCACGCCTCCTATTGGTCACCGCCGCGCCGCCCCTCATTGGTCGCCCGCCGCGCCCCGCCGCTCCCCATTGGCCAGTCCCTGGGCCCGCGTTTAACCCCTGCGGTGCCGCCGCGCTCCGAGCCGCCCCGGGGGTCGGGGGGGGGGGGGCCGGGGGGGGCCCCCGGTTCCCCGGAGCTGGACCCCAAAACTGCGCATCAGCCCCGCCCCTGGCGGCGGGGGGCGGGGCCAGAGCGTCGTGGCACCGGCGTGGCGTCGGGCGGCGCGGCGTGGCCTAGCACAGCATGGCACGGCACGGCACGGCACGTATGGCACGGCACGGCACGGCACGTATGGCACGGCGCGTACGGCACGGCACGGCACGGCACGGCACACCGGAGCAGGGAAATGGAGGCGCAGAGCCAGGCACGGCCCAGGGCTCGCCACGCCGTGCCGCGCTATGCCCGTCTCACATCCAGGACCGGCTCAGGACGGGGCGCAGGGCCGTGCCACGAGCACCGCGGTGCCGGCCGGTGCCGGCTGGGGACCGCGGGCGGCGCTGGCACCGGTGGCGCCTCATCCCCGTGATCCGCCCCGTGAGCACCGTGGCAGACACGGCTCTTCCCGAGGGTTCCCACGGCGAGCCCGGCCGGCACCAGCGCCGCCACGCTTGGCACCCCAGCTCTGGCACTCGCCTGGGCAGGTCCCGGTGGCACCCCCAGGCCGGCCCCGGTGCGCCGGGTTCCTTCCCTGGCACGGCCACGGGGCCTGGTGTGGCCATGGGAGTGCCGGCATGGCCAAGGGGCCCTTGGTGTGACCATGGCGGCTCTGTCCCATGCGCGGTGGCGCGCGGTGGCACACGGTGGCACGCGGTCTCTGCTGCCGTGCCCTGGGGTGAGCCGCATTCGCCAAGTCTCAGCCACCGCGGCCACCCTGGCGCCACCGTCCCCCACCCCGTCCCCACGGTGCCGGTGCCGCTGGCGGTGCCGCGAGCAGCCGGGCTCGGCGTGGCCCTGCCGGCACCGCCCGGGCGCGGTGGGAAGGCAGCACCGGTGACTCACCAGTGCCCGGCAAGCTGGTGCTTGACGCCGGGCCGGGCGGCGGGGCGGGGGGCCGCGGGGTCCCACCGCCGGCTGGGGGCCGCCGCGTGCGCCGAGGCGGGGGGCCGGGGGGGCGGCCCCTGGCGATGCCCGGGGAGGCCCCGGCCGGGGACCCCGTGGGCGGGGGGCGCTGGGGAAGCCCTGAGGGGGCCGGGGGGGCCCCGTCCTCTGAAGGCGCCTTTGTTCGGAGCCGGCCGGTCCCACCCCGGCGGTGACTCACGGGTGCGTGGCTGCGCCCTGACTCACCGGCCCCCGGCCCCCCCGGCCTCGGGGTCCCCCGGGCCCCCCGCCCCCCAGCGGGGGGGTCCGCGCATGGGGGGGCCCACAGAAACGGGGAACCTCTGCAGGAAGGTGGGGCCCATGGGTGCACGGGGGCCCCGGGGGTGCAGGAGGGGCCCCTGGGTGCATGGAGGGGGGTTATGGGTGCGCGGGGGGCCCATGGGTGCAGAGGGGGAGGTTTGGGTGCATGGGGGGGCCCATGGGTGCAGAGGCGGGGCTGTGGGTGCAGGGGGGGCCCACGGGTGCAGAGGGGGCACCCGCCTCTCCCGGCCATGCAGCCCCCCAGCCCCTTGCCCTGGGGGTGCCGGGGACTCCCCACCGGGGACGCCGCGCCGGGGACGCCGCGCTGGGGACACCCCACGGGGGACACCCCGCTGGGTGCCGGCGTGGGGGGCCCCGCCCCGGCGGTGCCGTGGGGCGGCCGTGGGTGCCTGCCAGCCCGGTGCTGCCGGTGACTCACGGCCGTGACTCAGCCCCACCACAAACACTGCGTCGCGCAGCAACGCTGCCCGGCCCCACGGCACCCGACCCACGGCCCCCGACCTACGGCACCCGACCCACGGCCCCACGGCCCTCGCCCCCTCCCGGCCCCATAACCCCGCTCCCGGCACCAGCGTCCCCCGGCCGCCGGAGCGGGCCGGAGCCAGCGGGGCCGGGGATGCCGGGGCCGGGGGCCGGGGTCCAGGCGTGCCCCGGCACGAGGAAGGAAGAAGCCGGGAGGGAGCGCGGGGGTGGGAGGAAAGGGAAATCCCGTCCCGCCGCCCCCCCACGCCGCCAGCCCCACGGCCCCGGCTCCCAGTCATCCCAGTGCCTTGGGTCCATGGCTCCCAGTTCCCCCAGTGGCCCGGGCCTGGGGCTCCCAGTCGCCCCAGTGCCGGGGCACCCCGGGCGTGGGGCACGGGTGGGTGCAGAGGGGCTCTGCCGGCTGGGGGCAGGGGCGCCGGGGGTGGGCGCCTGGGGCGCCGGGGGGTGCGCGGGTGCGCGTGCAGGCGGGTGCGCGGTGTACGGGTGTCCCCCCCTCCTTATCCCACCCCACCCCTGTCCCTGTCCCATCCCTGTCCCTATCCCACCCCTGTCCCTATCCCATCCCATCCCACCCCTGTCCTGTCCCATCCTATCCCCATTCCATCCATGTCCCTATCCCATCCTATCCACTCCCACCCCTGTCCCTATCCCATCCCATCCCTGTCCCTATCCCATCCCATCCCATCCCATCCCACCCCTGTCCCTATCCTATCCCACCCCTGTCCCTATCCCTTCCCTATCCCCATCCCCATCCCACCTTTATCCCTGTTCCATCCCATCCCATCCCACCTTTATCTCTGTTCCCATCCCATCCCATCTTTATCCCTGTTCCCATCCCATCCTTATCCCTCTTCCTATCCCATCCCACCTTTATCCCTGTTCCCATCCCCATCCCATCCCATCCTTATCCTTGTTCCCATCCCACCTCACCTTTATCCCTGTTCCCATCCCATCCCATCCTTGTTCCCATTCCCATTCCATTCCATCCTATCCCATCCCCATCCCACCTTTATCCCTGTTCCCATCCCACTTTTATTCCTGTTGCCATCCCATCCCCATCCCATCCCTGTTCCCATCCCATCCCATCCCATTCTTATCCTTGTTCCCATTCCCATTCCATCCCATCCCATCCCATCCCATCCCACCTTTATCCTGGTTCCCATCCCATCCTTATCCCTGTTCCCATCCCATCCCATCCCATCCTTATCCTTGTTCCCATTCCATCCCATCCTATCCCATCCCATCCCACCTTTATCCCTGTTCCCATCCCATCCCATCCCACCTTTATCCCCGTTCCCATCCCCAGCCTCCTCCTTTCCCGCCGGCAGGAATCCCCTGCCGCCCGGCAGAGCGCCGGCCGGGGCGGTGGAAGCCGGGCACGGGGGGTTCTCGCCGTACATCTTTGGGGGGAGCAGCCGGGGCCGGGCGCGGGCGGGAGGTGGCACCGGGCGGCGGGGGCTGCGGCGGTGCCCGCGCCCAGACGGGGCTTCGGCCGCGCGGCCCAGCCCGGCCGCCTCCGCGGACGGCTGCGCGTGCGCCGGGGCCGTGCCGTGTGCCGGGGCCGTGCCGCGCCGTGCCCTGCCGCTCTGCGCCGTGCCACGCCGTTACCGTGCCGCAGCACGCTGCGCCAGGCCGTGCCGTATTGCACTGCCGCTCCGCGCCGTCCCGCGCCGCGGCGTGCCAGGCCGTGCCCGCCAGCAGGCCGCGCGAGCCCCGGCCTTCCCGGCGCAGCGCGTGTGCGAGGCGGCGGCGGGGCTGAGTCAGGCGGGAGGAATGCACCGTCTGGCGCGTGGGCGAGCGCCAGCCCCGGCCGCTGCCATTACCTAGAAAGGACATTTCTGCTCCGCCGGCCCCGCCAGCGCCTGCGCCCGCCGCGGCCCTGCCGCGGCCACCGCGGCCCCGCCACCGGCGTGCGGGCGCGTGCGGGGGCGTGCGGGAGCCGCTCGGCGCGCGTGCCCCCGGGGCTGAGCGTGAGTGAGGGGGTGAGCGTGCGTGCACACGCGAGGGCGTGCGGGCAAGCGTGCGTGCGCGCGGCTTGCCGGGCCCGTCGCCGCACGCACCGCTGCAAGGGGGGGTCCCCACGGCGCCCGTGCAGCCCTGCGAGCGTTGCAGCGTGTCTGGGCGCGCGCTGCTGCGTGTGCGCTGCTCTGCGGGCAGGCGTGCGGCGCCGTGCATGCACGTGTGCCGGGCCACGCGTGTGCGTGCGTTGCAGCGTGCGCGCTGCCACACGTGTGCACAGCTCTGCGTGCACGCGTGCGGCGCCGTGCGTGCACGTGTGCCGGGCCACGCGTGTGCGTGCGTTGCAGCGTGTCCGGGCGCGCACTGCTGCGCGTGGGCTGCTCTGCGTGCATGCATGCAGCGCCGTGCATGCGTGTGTGCCGTGCCACGCGTGTGCGCGCATTGCAGCGTGTGCGCCGCCACGCGTGTGCACGGCTCTGTGTGCATGTGCGCTGCTCTGTGTGTGTGTACGCTGCCACGCGTGTGCGTGCGTTGCAGCGTCTGCGCTGCCACGCGTGTGCACGGCTCCGTGTGCGCGTGTGCGCTGCTCCGTGCCTGCGTCTGCGCTGCCACGCGTGTGTGTGCGTGGCTGTGCGCGCCCCGCAGCGTGCACGGTGCCGTGTACGCGCGTGCAGCCGGCGCGTGCTTGCACGGCCACGCGTGTGCGCCGTCGTGCGCGCTGCGCCGCGTGCGCGCCGTGCCGCGCCATCCATGCCGTGTGCGGTGCGGCGCGCGTGGTGCTGCCCAGCCCCACGGCGCGGGGGGGTTCCCCCCCGCTCCAGCCCCGCGCGCGTTTAAAATTAGCAGCTGGCGCAGCGGCTCCCGCCCAGCTGTGCGGCCCCGGGGGAGCCGCCTCCGCCAGATGTGCGGCCGCTGCCAGATGTGCGGCCGGGCTGGGGAAGGGCCGCGGCCGCCGGCCAGGCGAGGGCCGGGGGCGCCGGGCCGGGGATGGGGACCTCCCGGCGGGCACCGGGTGCAGGTGAGGCCTGGAGGGGCCCGGGCGCCGTGGGGCTGGGCCGGGGCCCGGGGGACCCGCGGCGCCCATGGCGCAGCCGTGCCCGTCCCAACGCCGCGGCCGTGCCGCTCCCCGTGGCACGTCTGTGCCGGCAGCCGTGGGTGCCAAGGGGCGGCTGGTGGGCACTGGTGGGCACTGGTGGGTGCCGTGGGGCCGAGCCCCCGCGGGGCACCCGGTCCCTCCCCGCTATTGTTTATCCCTCCTCGGCGCGGAGGAAACCTAAAACCTCCCAATAATTGTATTTAGGAACTTCCATCATCTCCACGGAGACGGGCGGTGACGGCAGCCGGGCCGGATCCTGGCAGCGCCCGGCCAGGCCTCGTGTTAACCCCCAGGGCGCCGCGACACCGCAGCCACGTGCCGGCCGCGGCACGCGAGGACCCACGGGCGCGGCGGCACGGCGGGTGCTGGGGCACGGGGGGACGCTGGGCCCTGCGGGTCCCTGGCGGGGCCGGTGCCCGGCGGCGGCGCCGATGGGCCGGGGGGCTGCGGGTGAGGGCAGAGCCGCCCCGGGGCTGCTCCGGCTGGCACCGGCCCCATCCGTATCCCACCCTGCCCGTGCCCCGGCCGCCTCTGCACCGAGGTCCCAGTCCCCCCTGAGCCATATCCCGCCCTGGTCCCTGTCCCACCCTGATCCATATCCCACCCTGAGCCGTGCCCCATCGGGTCCGTATCCCACCCTGATCCATATCCCACCCTGAGCCGTGCCCCATCGGGTCCGTATCCCACCCTGATCCATATCCCACCCTGAGCCGTGCCCCATCGGGTCCGTATCCCACCCTGATCCATATCCCACCCTGAGCCGTGCCCCATCGGGTCCGTATCCCACCCTGATCCATATCCCACCCTGAGCCGTGCCCCATCGGGTCCGTATCCCACCCTGATCCATATCCCACCCTGAGCCGTGCCCCATCGGGTCCGTATCCCACCCTGATCCATATCCCACCCTGAGCCGTGCCCCATCGGGTCCGTATCCCACCCTGATCCATATCCCACCCTGAGCCGTGCCCCATCGGGTCCGTATCCCACCCTGATCCATATCCCACCCTGAGCCGTGCCCCATCGGGTCCGTATCCCACCCTGATCCATGTCCCATCGGGTCTGTATCCCACCCTGATCCCTATCCCAACGGGTCCATATCCCACCCCGATCCATATCCCACCCCGGTCTCTACCCAGCCTGGGTCCATATCCCACCCTGATCCCTATCCCGTCGGGTCCGTATCCCACCCTGATCCATATCCCACCCTGATCCCTATCCCAACGGGTCCATATCCCACCCTGATCCATACCCCATCGGGTCCATATCCCACCCTGATCCATATCCCGACGGGTCTGTATCCCACCCGGGTCCGTATCCCACCCAGATCTGTGCCCCATCGGGTCTGTATCCCACCCAGATCCATATCCCACCCTGATCCATACCCCCTTGGATCCGTATCCCACCCAGATCCATATCCCACCCAGATCCATATGCCATCGGGTCCGTATCCCACCCTGATCCATACCCCCTTGGATCCATATCCCGCCCAGGTCTGTCTCCCACCCTGATCCCTATCCCACTCTGGTCTCTACCCAGCCTGGGTCCGTATCCCACCCAGATCCATATCCCATTGGATCCGTATCTCACCCTGATCCATATCCCACTCTGATCCGTACCCCACCCAGATCCATATCCCACCCAGGTCTGTCTCCCACCCTGATCCCTATCCCATCAGGCCTGTATCCCATCAGGTCCATATCCCCCCCAGATCCATATCCCATTGGATCCGTATCCCATCGGGTCCGTATCCCCCCCAGATCCATATCCCATTGGATCCGTATCCCATCGGGTCCGTATCCCCCCCAGATCCATATCCCATTGGATCCGTATCCCATCGGGTCCGTATCCCCCCAGATCCATATCCCATTGGATCCGTATCCCATCGGGTCCGTATCCCCCCCAGATCCATATCCCATTGGATCCGTATCCCATCGGGTCTGTATCCCCCCCAGATCCGTATCCCATCGGGTCCGTATCCCCCCAGATCCCTATCCCATGGGGCCCGTATCCCACCCTGATCCCTACCCCGCCCCGATCCCTATCCCATGGGGCCCGTGTCCCCCCCGATCCCGTCTCCCAGCGGTGTCCCCCGTCCGCGCCCGCACCACGGCCGCACCCGCGCCCCCCGTCCCGGCGGCGGGGGCCCGGGGGCGGGTGGGGGTGCCGGGGCGCCGGCCGTGGGGCGGATGGAGCCGGCGTGGGGAGGGGCCGGGGGGGCCCTGGCCTGGCGGCGGCGGCCGCAGTGACGCGCTGTGGTTTTGCCGACTTCCGATGCAAAACTCTGTTTAATGTCTGTGTGTGCGGCATCGCCATGGAGACCCCGCGGCACCCCGCGGCACCCCACGCGCCCGCCGCCGCCCCGCCCTGCCACCGGCTTCCCCGGACCGACCGGGAGGCCGCATCCTGCCCGCTCCCCCGGGGCCGGGATCGGAGACCCATCCCTGCAGCCGAGGGACCCCGCCATCGCCCCCGGCCCCCGACTTCATCCCTGTCCCCCCAGCATTGCCCCTGCCCCCCCAGTATTGCCCTGTCCCCCCAATGTTGCCCCTGCCCCCCCAGTATTGCCCTGTCCCCCAAATATTGCCCCTATCCCCCCAATATCGCCCCTGTCCCCCCAGCATTGCCCCTGTCCCCCCAATATCGCCCCTGCCCCCCAGCATTGCCCCTGTCCCCCCAGCACTGCCCCTGTCCCCCCAATATCGCCCCTGTCCCCCCAGTATTGCCCCTGTCCTCCCAGCACTGCCCCTGTCCCCCCAATATCGCCCCTGTCCCCCCAGCATTGCCCCTGTCCCCCCAATATCGCCCCTGCTCCCCAGCATTGCCCCTGCCCCCCCAGCATTGCCCCTGTCCCCCCAATATTGCCCCTGCCCCCCCAGCATTGCCCCTGCCCCCCAGCATTGCCCCTGCCCCCCCCAGTGTTGCCCCTGCCCCCCCAGTATTGCCCCTGCATCCCAGCATTGCCCCTGCCCCCCAGCATTGCCCCTGTCCCCCCAATATTGCCCCTGCCCCCCCAGTATTGCCCCTGCATCCCAGCATTGCCCCTGCCCCCCCCAGTGTTGCCCCTGCCCCCCCAATATTGCCCCTGCCCCCCCCAGTGTTGCCCCTGTGCCCCCAAAATCACCCCTGTCCCCCCGGCATCGTCTCTGTCACCCCGGCGTCGCCCCGTCCCCTGGGCCGTGCACACCCCGACGTCACCCCCGCCCCCCCGACGTCACCCCCGGCCCCCCAGCACCAGCCCAGGCCCCTCCGCAGCCAGGCAGCGCCGGCCCCTCGGGCAGCCCGGGGGAAACTGAGGCACGGCCTGGGACGGGGGGGGCTGCGGGCACCGCCCCCCCACGCTGTGGGGCACCCGGCCCCCTTGCTGTGGGGTGCCCAGCCCCTATGCACGGGCACCCAGACCCCTCGCCACGGGCACCCAGCCCCTATGCCATGGGCACCCAGACCCCTCGCCACGGGCACCCAGACCCCTCGCCATGGGGCATGCGGCCCCTATGCCATGGGCACCCAGACCCGTTGCCACGGGCAACCAGACCCCTCGCCATGGGGCATGCGGCCCCTATGCCATGGGCACCCAGACCCCTTGCCACGGGCAACTAGACCCCTCGCCATGGGGCACACGCAGCTCGTGCCACGGGCACCCAGACCCCTTGCTATGGGGCACCCAGTCCCTATGCCATGGGGCACCCAGACCCCTCACCATGGGGCATGCGGCCCCTATGCCATGGGCACCCAGACCCCTCGCCACGGGCACCCAGCCCCTATGCCATGGGCACCCAGACCCCTCGCCACGGGCACCCAGACCCCTCACCATGGGGCATGCGGCCCCTATGCCATGGGCACCCAGACCCCTTGCCACGGGCAACTAGACCCCTCGCCATGGGGCACACGCAGCTCGTGCCACGGGCACCCAGACCCCTTGGCATGGGCACCCAGACCCCTTGCTATGGGGCACCCAGTCCCTATGCCATGGGGCACCCAGACCCCTCGCCATGAGGCACGCGGCCCCTATGCCATGCGGCATCCAGCCCCCTGGCCATGGGGCACGCGGTCTCCCTGCCGTGGGGTGCTCGGATCCCGTGCCATGGGGCGCACGGGCCCCTGGCCACGGGGCAACGAGTCCCCTGGCCATGGGGCGCCAAGCCCCCGTGCCACAGGACTCGGAGCCCCTACGCCATGGGGCACGAGTCCCCCTTGCCATGGGGCATCCAGCCCCCTCGCCGCGGGGCGCGCGCCATGGGGCAGGCGTCGCCCTCGCCGCGGGGTCGCGCCACCCCGGCGGCCGTCCCGTCGCCATCGCCGTCCCCGCAGACGGTGCGGCACCGCGCGCCCAAGGCCCGGCGGCCTCGAAAGGGTGCGGGAGCCGGGCTCGGCAGCCCAGGCCCCTCCTCTCGCCGCCGCCGCGGCCTCGCCGCGCTCCTGGGGCGGAGCGAAGGTTTTAAAAAGGATTTCCCTTCTTGGAGTAAAAGTCAGTGACTTTGGGAGCCTTCGCGCTCCCCGGCCACCCGCCCGCCGCCGCCCCGGGGAACCCCAGCGGGGCCGCGGCCGCCGGCGCTCCCGGTGAGTACGGCCGCCGGCCGGCGCTCGGCTGGCCCCGGCACAGCGGGAGACCCCGGAGAAAGTTGCCGTCCCTCCGGGGTGGCGGGAGAAGGGTCGCGGCCTGGCCGGCCTCGCTCGCCGCGTGCCGAGCCGTGCCAAACCGCGCCAGGCCCATGCCAGGCCGTGCCGCGGGGATGGCGGGCAGGGGCTGCGGCCGCCCGGTTCCCACCGGGGCCGAGAGCGGGGCCCCACGGGGCCGGGGGGTTGCGGCAGCGCGTCAGGGCGTGGTGGCGGCACGGCCGCGGGCATCGAGGCTGCCAACGCCGCCGCCCGCTCGGGGGCCGGCGCGGGGGGCCGGGGCTGGCGGGGGTTTCGGGGGGCCAGGACCCCCCCGGGCACGGTGCGGTGGGCGGGCGGGGGCCGCGGGAGGGTGCGCCGGGGCGGGCGCCGCCGAGGAGCGTGATTCATCCTTTCCCCCCGGCGCTGCGTGTGCCGACGGGCGCGGACGGGGCGGCCCCTTCCTCGCTCCTCCTCGGCCCCCGCCCCCGCCTTGGCCCGGCTGACGCCAGGAACCGCGCCGGCACCCCCAGGCCTCGCTTCCCCCCAACGCCAGCCCGGCCCTCGGCCCCCCAGCGCCCGCGGACCCCGGCATCCAGGCCCCACGGCGGAGCCGGGGCACGGGGGGGGACGGGAGCGGCTCTGCCCCATGGCGGCCGCGTCCCGCCGCGCTGGCCGCAGGCGTCAGGGAGGTGCCGCGCAGCGACGCCGGCTTTTCCCGCTCTCCGTTTTCAGGCAGAAAGGTGGGGATTTTGGCGAGGGGCGCCGCCGCCCCCCCAGGCCCTACTGGTGGGGATCCCAGGCGTCTGGGCGGCCGCCCCCGCTCGGTGCCCGCCGGGGCCCACGTGAGCCGGTTGGGGCTGCCGAGACGGCAACGCCCTGGCGCCGCGCGGGCAGAGAGCCCAGCCCGGCCGGCGGCACCCGCCTGGGAAGAGACTGCGGGCACCAGAGACCCCCGAAACCGGGGTCACCCCACCGCGCAGAGCTGACCCCGCCACCCTCGTGCTGTGCTTGGGAGGCGGCAAAACTCTGAGAGGCCGACGCAACCGCGAGCCGGCGGCACCGCGGATCCTCCGCCGTCCGGCACGGGGCTGTGCCCGTGATGCCGCCGCCGTGCCCGGTGGTTTGGCTCCGCTTCGGCCGAGTCGGGGCCTGCTCTCGCTGCGGCGCTGCCCACGGCCGCCCCGTTGGCACCGAGGCGCTGGTAGGGCCGCGGCCGCCAGGCGGGAACGCAGGCGTCCGGGCGGCCCCCCGCCCCCGCCCGGGCACGCGCCCGCTGGCCCGGCCCCCCCGGCGGCACCAGACATTTTGTTTATGCCGCCGCCGTCCGTCGCTGTTTATCCCGATTTTTTTGGGCCCTTTCCACCCGATTCCCTTTGAAGTGCGCCCGTTGCCGTGGCGACGGTGATGTCACGGCCGGGCGGGGCCTCGCCGGCTCCCACATGGCGGCCGAGGAGCCCCGGCCCCATTACACGCTTCTTCCAGGAACTCCCCGGCCGCCACCGCCGGCGTCGCCGGAGCCCCGACACCCGCGTCCCCTGCCCGGCTGGGGACACCGTGCCCCACGGCCGCCCCACGGCCGCCCCACGGCCGCCCCACAGCCACGTCCAGGGGGACCAGGGGACACGGGGGTCCCGGTACCGGCTGACGGCTGAGGGGGACGCGGTGACACTGCCGGGGCCGGCGGCCGCTGCAGCCGATGGCACCGGGGGCCGTGGGGGCAGCAGGGTCCATCCCGCTCGGTGACGGGGCAGCGCTGGCCGCGCCGCGTCCCCTCTGCACCAGGGGCTTCGCCGGGGCTCAGCCGGTGCCACACGGTTCCACCGCGGCCGGGGACGAGCTGGGAGGGATCCGGCACGCACCGAGCACCCGTCCTGCCCCTGCCGCGGGGACGCGGCTGGCACGTGGTGGCAGCCGGGGACACGTTTTCACACCCAGGCTCGGCCATGGTGCGTTTTGGTGTTTGCCGGGGGAGCCACGGCGCTGCCGCCTCCGGGCGCAGCACGCGGTCGGGGCTACGCTGCCGGTGGCTGCTCCCCCACGCCGAGCCGGGCCGGTCCCCAGTGCCGGCACCGCGGGGACGTCACCGCAGCCGGGAGCCGCTGCCGTGTGCCGGGGCCTGCCGGCAGGAGCGTGACCAGCGTCCGGCCCCGGTGCCGCCCTGCCTGGCACGAGGGTCCCGGCTCGCACGAGGGTCCCGGGGGCTCTCACGTGTCCCCCCCCGTGGCACCATCCGGCGCCAGCACGTGCCCGTCCCATTCCGTGCCGTGACTCAGCCTTCGTGCGCTCGCGCCCGCGCCGGCTCCTCCGGGGCGGTGCCCCCCCGGCTCGGCGGCACCCGGCTGTCCTGGCCGCGCTCCCCTTCGCCGCCGGATCCCGCCGCGGTTATTTTTACCACGGGAGGGGAGCGCTGACCCGGCCCGACCCGGCGCAGGGACCCACCGCCGCCGCGCCCTCCTCTCCCCAGGTGGGACACGGCTCCGGATCCGGCCCCGCCGGGGGCTCCGCGCCCCCCGGCCCCCCCCGCTGCCGCCCGCCGGGGTTCCTGGCGATGCGATTTTTTACCGTCTCGCCCAAAATCACATTGCCAGGGATTTCCAACGGGCGCCAGCCCCCGCAGCCGGGCCGGGGCCGCGGGCGGGTGGGTGGGCGGGGGGCCGGGGGGCTCGGGGGCCGCGGGGCCGGGGCGCAGGGCTTAGCCCACCTGTGAACAGAGTTGGCAGCCGCGTCGTGTTCACAGTGGCTAAGTTCCGCTTCCCGGCGCCCTCCCGGCCGGCCGCACGCCAGGGACCCCCAACGCCAGGGTCCCCCAACGCCAGGGACCCCCCAACGCCAGGGGCCCCCAACGCCAGGGACCCCCAACACCTGGGACCCCCAACGCCAGGGACCCCTCAACGCCTGGGACCCCCCGATGCCAGGGACCCCTCAACGCCTGGGACCCCCCGACACCTGGGTCCCCCAACGGCAGGGACTCCCCGACGCCTGGGACCCCCCAACGCCTGGGACCCCCAACGCCAGGGACCCCTCAACGCCTGGGACCCCCCGATGCCAGGGACCCCCCAACACCTGGGTCCCCCCAATGCCAGGGACCCCCAACGCCAGGGACACCCCAACACCTGGGACCCCCAACACCAAGGACCCCCCCAACGCCTGGGTCCCCCCAGCGCCTGGGTCCCCCCAATGCCAGGGACCCCCCAACGCCTGGGACCCCTCCAACGCCTGGGACCCCCCGACGCCTGGGACCCCCCTGGGACACCAGGGACCCCCTAACATCAGGGACCCCCTGACACCAGGGTCCCCCCAACGCCCGGGACCCCCCCGGGACGCCTGGGTCCCCCCCTCCCAGGACCCCCCAACGCCTGGATCCCCCCAACACCTGGGACCCCCCCTAACGCCTGGGACCCCCCCCTCCCAGGACCCCCCCGATGCCTGGGACCCCCCTGGACACCAGGGACCCCCCAACACCTGGGACCCCCCCCCCCCTCCCAGGACCCCCCGACGCCTGGGTCCCCGCCGACACCTGGGTCCCCACCGACGCCTGGAACCCCCCCGGGACGCCTGGACCCCCCAACAGCTGGGCCCCCCAACAGCTGGGCCCCCCCGGGCGCCGCCCCCCGGGCGCTGCCTCCCGTGCCTACTGAGCTGATATGCAGTTGCTTTGGTTAAACTGGCTCAGTTCAGCAGGAACAGGAGTCTGGCCCCCCGCGCCGGCGGCCTGGGGGCCCCCAAAACCCCTTGGGACCCCCCCGGGGCACCCCCCCACCCCCCCCCCACCGTGGTGGAGCCCTGCCCGGGTCCCGCGTGCACGGCCGAGCTCACCGGGACCCGCAGGTTCTTCCACGCCGCCGACGCCCCGAAACCCCGGGGGGGGGGGGGGGGGTCCCCAAAACCGGGAGGGAGGGCGGCGGGGCCCAGGGCGGGGTGGGGGGCCCTGGGGTGGGACGGGACCGGGCACAGCCCCCCCCCCCCCGGCCGCCACCCGGGCCCGGGCGAGCCCCGGCAGCGCCCACGCCGCAGGGGGGCCGCGGGCCAACCGCCGGCACGGCGGCGAGTCGGGGCGTCACCGGGAACGAGGGGATTACGGGGTGAGTCACGGCGGGGCGCGGGGCCTCGACGGGGAGCCGGGGGTCCGGGCCCCACGCGGGGCCTCCATGGGGGGAGCCGGGGGTCCGGGCCCCACGCGGGGCCTCCATGGGGGGAGCCGGGGGTCCGGGCCCCATGGGGGGCCTCCATGGGGGGAGCCGGGGGTCCGGGCCCCATGGGGGGCCTCCATGGGGGGGGCTGGGGGTCCGGGCCCCACGCGGGGCCTCCATGGGGGGGGCTGGGGGTCCGGGCCCCACGGGGGGCCTCCATGGGGGGAGCCGGGGGTCCGGGCCCCACGGGGGGCCTCCATGGGGGGGGCTGGGGGTCCGGGCCCCACGTGGGGCCTCCATGGGGGGAGCTGGGGGTCCGGGCCCCATGGGGGGGTTCGATGGGGGGAGCCGGGGGTCCGGGCCCCACACGGGGCCTCCATGGGGGGGGCTGGGGGTCCGGGCCCCACGGGGGGCCTCCATGGGGGGAGCCGGGGGTCCGGGCCCCACACGGGGCCTCCATGGGGGGAGCCGGGGGTCCGGGCCCCACACGGGGCCTCCATGGGGGGAGCCGGGGGTCCGGGCCCCACGCGGGGCCTCCATGGGGGGAGCCGGGGGTCCGGGCGGCCGCGAGGCCCCGGTGAGGCCCCCCCCCCCCCCCCTTTTTATGTTTTTAATTCCCTGTTTGTTTCCCAAAATAACCCGGCGGCGCTTTGGGAAACGCACCCGATTTCAGGGAATTTCCCTGATGTCAGCGGTGGGGGAGGGGCGCCCGCGGGAGGGGGGCGGGGCTCAGCCGCCGGCCACGCCCGAACAGGCCCCGCCCAACGGGGGGGGGGGGCGTTTGCCCACGTGTCGTCCCCGTCCCCCCCCGGGACGCGGCGCCTTTAAGGCTCTACGCGAGCGTCAGCCAACCACAGCGCAGCCCCCGCCCCCGCCCCCGCCGATTGGCCGCCGTCGCTCCTCCCGCTGTCAATCAGCTCTGGGGCGGGGCGAGCTGCCAGTCACAGCGCAGCCCACCAATCAGCGCAGGGGGGAAGGCGGCGCCCGAGGGAGGGGGCGTGGCCTCGGCGACTCCATTCATAAAGTTCTGCCGGCGCCGGGAGCGTAACGGGGCGGGGGGGGGGCGGGGGGAACGGGACCGGAGCCCCGCGCCGACACCGGGGACCACCCCCGGCCCCGGGGCCGCCCCCCGGGACCCCCCCCCCCGCGCCGATCCCGGTGCCCGCCCGCCCCCCGGGACCCCCCCCCCCCCCGCCGTTAACCGGACCCGGCGGCCGCCGTGAAGCCCCCCCGCACCGCGCCCTCCCCCCGTGACCGCGGGGGGCACCAGCAGCGCTGGGGGGGGGGGGCTCCCCCAAACCCCGTTTATTGAGGCAAAGCACAGCGGGGCCGGGGGGGGGAAGCGCCCCTGACGGCCCCGGGGGGGTCCCGGGGGCGGGGGGGGCTCAGCCCCGGCCCTTCCGGGCTTTGCCCTTGGCGGCGGGGGGCGCGGCGACCACCGCCAGCTTCTTGGGGAGCCCGGCGGCCGCCCGCTGCAGCGCCTCCCGCTCGATCTTCATCCGGATGCCGACCTCCAGCCGCTGCGGGCGGCGGGGGGGTCGGGGGGGCGGCGGGGGGGGCGGGGGGCCCGGCCGGGCACCCCCCCCATCCCCGGGACCCCCCAGATCCCCCCGGGACCCCCAGGATCCCTCCGGATCCCGCAGCCGGGCACCCCCATCCCCAGACCCCTCGGGATCCCCCCAGGACCCCCCCGCCCGGGCACCCCCCGTCCCCGGGACCCCCCAGATCCCCCCGGGACCCCCGCCCGGGCACCCCCCCCATCCCCGGGACCCCTCTGGATCCCCCGGCCGGGCACCCCCGTCCCCAGACCCCCCCGACCGGGCACCCCCCGTCCCCGGGACCCCCCCAGATCCCCCTGGGACCCCCACTCGGGCACCCCCCTCATCCCCGGGACCCCCCCCCCAGGATCCGCCGTGACCGGACCCCCCCGTCCCCGGGACCCCCCCCGTCCGGGCACCCCCCGTCCCCGGGACCCCCCCCCGCCCGGGCACCCCCCGTCCCCGGGGCACCCCCCGTCCCCGGGACCCCCCCGTCCGGGCACCCCCCGACCCCGGGACCCCCCGGGACCCCCGCCCCCCCCTCACCTTCTTCAGCTTCTGCTGCTGGATCACGCGGAGCTTCTTGGGAGCGATCGTGCGGCCTGGGGGGGGCAGCGGGTGGGCGGGGGGCACCGGCGGAGCCCCCCGCGTCCCCCGTCCCCCCCCGGTTCCCTCCCGGTCCCCGCCGCCCCTCACCTCCCTTCCGCGGTCCCCGCGCCCCCCGGGCCGGGGTCCCCCCCGCCGCCGCCGCCCGGCCGGGCCGCTTGGCCGCCGCCTTGGGCCTGCCCTGGGCCATCCCGCCGCCGCCGCGCTTCCGGGTTCCGGTGCACGCCGGGATACAGCGGGGCACGCCGCGGGGCACGCCGGGACTGAGGGAGGCGGCGCACGGCACGCAGCGCAAGGCACGCCGGGACGCACCGAGGCGGAAGCGCTGTCCCCGGCCGAGGCCTTTACTCGCCCCCCCGCTCCGCCAGCGCCCGGCGCAGCTCCCCGGGGGCGAAGACCCCCCACTCCGTGACGATGCCCCCCGTGATGAGGTCATGGGGGGTGACGTCGAAGGCCGGGTTCCACACGTCGATACCTGGCGATGGAGGAGGACAGGGTCAGACCAGCCCTTACGGACACCCCCCTGTCCTATGTGGGACCCCGTCCTATACGGGATCCCCCTGTCCTATGTGAACCCCCCTGACCTATACGGGACCCCCTGTCCTATACAGGACCCCCCTGTCCTATATGAACCCCCCTGACCTATACGGGACCCCCCTGACCTATACGGGACCCCCCTGTCCTATATGAACCCCCCTGACCTATACGGGACCCCCCTGTCCTATACGGGACCCCCCTGTCCTATGCGGGACCCCGTCCTATACGGGACCCCCCTGTCCTATGTGAACCCCCCTGACCTATACGGGACCCCCCTGTCCTATACGGGACCCCCTGTCCTATACAGGACCCCCCTGTCCTATATGAACCCCCCTGACCTATACGGGACCCCCTGTCCTATATGGGACCCTCCTGTCCTATACGGGACCTACCACCCTATATGTGACCCTCTGCCCTATATGTGACCTCCCCATCCCATATAGGACCCCCTGCTCCATACGGGACTCTCTGCCCTATATGGGACCCCCCATCCCATATGAGACCCCCTACCCCATATAGCACCCCCCTGACCTATATAGGACCTCCCCACCCCATATGGGACCTCCCCACCCCATATGGGACCCTTTGTCCTGTGCGAGACCCCCTACCCCCTATAGGACCCCCTGTCCCATATGGGAGCTCCCCACCCCATATGGGAGCTCCCCACCCCATATGGGAGCCCCCTGCCCTATACAGGACCACCCCACCCGGGACTCCGTGCCCTATATGGGACCCCCCGTCACACACAGGACGGCTCGGCCCCGTACGGAGCCCCCTGCCCGCCCGGCGCCGCGACACCCGCCCGGCGCCGCAACACCCGCCCGGGACCGCGACACCCACCCGGGGCTGCAACACCCACCCAGGACCGCGACACCCACCCGGGGCCGTGACACCCGCCCGGCGCCGCAACACCCGCCCGGGGCCGCAACACCCACCCAGGACCGCGACACCCACCCGGGGCCGCGACACCCGCCCGGCGCCGCGACACCCGCCCGGGACCGCGACACCCGCCCGGGGCCGCGACACCCGCCCGGGACCGCGACACCCGCCTGGGGCCGCGACACCCACCCAGGACCGCGACACCCGCCCGGGGCCGCGACACCCGGCCGGCGCTGCGACACCCGCCCGGGGCCGCGACACCCGGCCGGCGCCGCGACACCCGGCCGGGGCCGCGACACCCACCCAGGACCGCGACACCCGCCCGGGGCCGCGACACCCGCCCGGCGCCGCGACACCCGCCCGGGACCGCGACACCCGCCCGGGGCCGCGACACCCGCCCGGCGCCGCGACACCCGCCCGGGGCCGCGACACCCGCCCGGCGCCGCGACACCCGCCCGGCGCCGCGACACCCGCCCGGGGCCGCGACACCCGGCCGGCGCCGCGACACCCACCCGGGGCGGCCAGGCACTGGCCCTGGAGGTGGGTGAGCTCCCGGCCCGGCCGCTCCTCGATGGGGATGGCGGCGCCGTCGGGCAGGGCCGGGTCGCAGGAGGAGCTGGGGGCCGCCACGTAGAAGGGGATGCCGTGGTGCCGCGCCGCCACCGCCAGCTGGTAGGTGCCGATCTTGTTGGCCGTGTCCCCGTTGGCGGCCACCCGGTCGGCTCCCACCACCACGGCTGGGGACGGAGCGAGAGTCAGCGGGTCCCCGTCCCGTCCCACCCCGTCCTGTCCCCATCCTTATCCCATCCCGTCCCGTCCCTGTCCCCGTCCCGTCCCTATCCCATCCCATCCCATCCCATCTCATCCCATCCCCATCCCACCCCTCCCTCTCCTGCCCCACCCCGTCCCATCTCATCCCAATCCCATCTCATCCCATCCCCATTCCATCTCATCCCGTCCCATCCCACCCCTCTCCTGCCCCATCCTGTCCCCATCCCATCCCCACCCCACCCCTCTCCTGCCCCACCCTGTCCCATCTCATCCCAATCCCATCCCATCTCATCCCAATCCCATTCCAATCCCATCCCATCTCATCCCACCCGCATTCCATCCCATCGCCATCCCACCCCTCTCCTGCCCCATCCCGTCCCCATCCCATCCCCACCCCACCCCTCTCCTGCCCCATCCTGTCCCATCTCATCCCAATCCCATCCCATCTCATCCCAATCCCATTCCAATCCCATCCCATCTCATCCCATCCGCATTCCATCCCATCCGCATTCCATCCCATCCCATCCCCACCCCACCCCTCTCCTGCCCCATCCCGTCCCCATCCCATCCCCACCCCACCCCTCTCCTGCCCCATCCCATCCCATCTCATCCCAATCCCATCCCATCTCATCCCAATCCCATTCCATCCCATCCCATCCACACCCCACCCCGCTCCTGCCCCATCCTGTCCCATCTCATCCCAATCCCATCCCATCTCATCCCAATCCCATCCCATCTCATCCCAATCCCATTCCATCCCATCCCATCCCCACCCCGCCCCTCTCCTGCCCCATCCCGTCCCCATCCCATCCCGTCCCGCCCCTCTCCCCCCGCGTCCCCTCCGCGCTGACCCTGGACGCCGCGGTCCCGCATGGCGGCGGCGGCGGCGCTGTCGGCGATGAGGGTGGCGGGGACGCGCTCGTGCAGCAGCTCGAAGGCCGTCAGCCGCCCGCCCTGGTTGTAGGGCCGCGTCTCGGTGCAGAACACCCGCGCCAGCCGGCCCCGCTCCTGCAGCGCCCGCACGACGCCTGGGGGCGGCGGGGGGACGTCAGGGCCGGCGCCGGGGCCGCCCGGCCGCCCCCCGGCCCCGCCGCCTACCCAGGGCGGTGCCGTAGCCGGCGGTGGCGAGGGTGCCGGTGTTGCAGTGGGTGAGGAGGGTGACGCCGCCCTCGGGGACGCGCTGGAGGATGTGCCGCGCCCCGTGCGCCCCGATGCTCCGGTTGTCCTCCCGGTCCTTCTGCAGCAGCCCCTCGATGTGCTCGATGATGCTGCGGGCAGAAACGGGGCGCTCGGCCTCCCCCGGGGCCCCCCAGCGCCCCCCACCTCTCCCTGGCCCCCCAAATCCCCCCTAGGGGACCCCGGCATCTCCCTGGCCCCCCAAATCCCTCCTCGGCACCCCGGCATCTCCCTGGCCCCCCAAATCCCTCCTCGGCACCCCGGCATCTCCCTGGCCCCCCAAATCCCTCCTTGGCACCCCAGCACCTCCCTGACACCCCAAATCCCTCCTCGGCACCCCGGCATCTCCCTCGCACCCCAAATCCCCCCCGAGGGACCCCCACACCCCAAATCCCCCCCGAGGGACCCCAGCATCTCCCTGACACCCCAAATCCCCCCCGAGGGACCCCCACAACCCAAATCCCCCTCTGGGGGCACCCCGGCATCTCCCTGACACCCCAAATCCCTCCTCGGCACCCCGGCATCTCCCTGGCACCCCAAATCCCCCTAGGGGACCCCGGCATCTCCCTGACACCCCAAATCTCCCTCTGGGGGGACCCCAGCATCTCCCCGACACCCCAAATCCATCCTTGGCACCCCGGCATCTCCCCCACACCCCAAATCCCCCCAGGGGACCCCAGCATCTCCCTGACACCCCAAATCCCCCCTGAGGGACCCCCACAACCCAAATCCTCCTCTGGGGGAACCCCAGCATCTCCCCAACACCCCAAATCCCCCCTGGGGATCCCAGCACCTCCCTGACACCCCAAATCCATCCTCGGCACCCCGGCATCTCCCTCACACCCCAAATCCCCCCCAGGGGACCCCCACACCCCAAATCCCCTCCGGGACCCCAGCATCCCCCTGACACCCCAAATCCCCCCTGGGGATCCCAGCACCTCCCTGACACCCCAAATCCCCCCTAGAGGACCCTGGCATCTCCCCAACACCCCAAATCCATCCTCGGCACCCCGGCATCTCCCTTGCACCCCAAATCCCCCCCGGGGGACCCCCACACCCCAAATCCCCCCGGGGACCCCAGCATCCCCCCTGGGACCTCTCCCAGCGCCCCCGCCCCCCGTGCCCCCCGTACCTCTCCCGCAGGCCCTGCGCGGTGACGCCGGGGCTCTGGGTGCTGCGGCGCGCGAAGGCGAGCAGCCGCTGGGCCTCGCGGCACAGGTTGACGGCGGTGGGCCGCGCCGTCAGCAGGAACCGCAGCCGCTCGCCCACGAAGGCCTCCAGCGCCGCCGCGTCCTCCGCCGGCCCCGCGCCCGCCTCCAGCTCCAGCGCCAGGCTCAGGCACCCCACCAGGGCGATGGCCGGGGCCCCCCGCACCTGCGGGCGCGGCCGCCGGTTACCGTCCCCGTCCCGGGGGGGCCCTGCGGGGCTGGGGGGGCCCCCGAGCCCCCCGCTCACCTCCATGGCCCGGATGGCCTCCCAGGCGCGCTCCACGCCGTCCACGGGCTCATAGCGGAGCTGCTCCGGCAGCAGGAGCTGGTTGAGGATGGAGAGGGAGCCGCGGCGGTACCGGATGGCTTCCAGGCTCATGGCTGCGCCGGAAGCCGTGCCGGTGCTTCCTGCCCCCCCCAGAGCCTGGCTGGGGAGAGCCAGGAGCGATCGGGGGCCTGGGGGCAGGAGAGGGGGTCCCCCCCCGCGTCCCAGCTCGGGGGCCGGAGCGGGGACCCCCCCCCGGTGTCACCGCCCGCAGCCCCGTCCCCGCGGGGGTCCCGTGCGGGGCGGGGGGTCACGCACGCTGCGGCCGCGCAAAAGAGCGGAGGGAGGCGACGGCGGCGGGGCTGCCGACGGCTTTTAATGTTGGGGCGAGGGGGGGCGTATAAATTACGGGGGGGGGAGCGCGGCGGTGGGGAGGGGGCGCGGGTGCCCCCCGGGACCAGCCGGGAGGGGGGGTCCGGCCCCGAAACGCCGCTCAGGCGCTCTCGGCCTCGGAGCTGGAGTCCGAATAGTCGGCGACGAGGGAGGCGGTGGCGGGGGCCGGAGGGGCGGCGGCAGCGGGGGGGACGCGGGGAGCCCCCCCGGCGCCGCCCCCCCCCCTGCGGCTCGCCGGGGGGCGCGGGGGGGCCGCGGGGGGTCACCTCGCCCTGCTCCGGCCCCCCGGGCTCCGCCGGCCCCTCGGGCCCCTCTCCGGAGCGGCGCCGGACGATGCCCAGGCCGGCGGGGGTGGCGGGGGGGCCCCCCCGGCCCCGCGGCGCTCGCCCCCCCAGGCCCAGCTTCCGCAGCGCCTCGCCGGCTCTGCCGCCGGCGGCCGGGGGGAACCAGGAGCGGCTGGAGATCTCCGTCCGCTTCATCCGCTGCTTCTCCTCGTAGGCTGGGGGGGGACGGGGACAGGGCGGGGGTCACCGCGGGGGGCAGAGACCCCCGCCGCCCCGGCCGCCCCCGGCCCCCCACGCACAGTCGGGGCTGTGGTACTTGAGCAGCGCGGCCAGGCGCCGGTCCTCCTCCGCCTCCCGCACCAGAGGGATGCTCAGCCCGGCCTTCGCCTGCAGCGCCGCCGCCTCCTCCTCCTCGTCCCGCAGCGTCTTCTTCTCCTCCTTGGCGGGGAGGGGACGGGGGGTCCGTCAGCCCCCCGCCGCGCCGGGGAGGGGCTGCGGCCCCCCCGAGCCCGGGCTCACCCTGAAGCGCCTGCGGAGCCGGCTGTTGAGGGCGAAGTCGTCCTTCCAGGCGCTCTGGGCCTCCTGCAGACTGGCCAGCGTGGGGACGGCTCTCTGCAGCACCGCCCGGTCGGCCACGCCGTGCTCCAGCCGGAACATGGCGTCCGTCTCCAGCTTCTCCTTCTCCTCCCGCTCTGGGACAGGGGACAAGGAGGGGGCTCGGCGGACGCCCCTCTCGGAGCCGGGACCCGCCGGCGGGACCGGGACTCACCAGTGGGCAGGACCTGCTCGTTATCCCGCATGTCCCAGCGCTCCTCCTTGCGCCGGGCCCCGCTGACGATGACGTAGTCGCAGCCCGCCGGGTCCGTCTGCATCTCGATGTAGTTGACGCAGAGGTGACACTTCATCCGAAACCTGGGGAGGGGGACGGGGTCGGGGCCGGGGTCCCCGCGCCCCGCGGCTGCCCGCCGGCGGGGGGACGCGGCCGCCGCACCCACCTGTAGATGGGCGTCGTGTAGTAGGTGCCGACCTTCTTCTTCTCCGCGTTGTAGCGGACGCCTGCGAGGGGGAACGGGCGGATCGGGCCCTCCCGCCGCGCCCGGGAGGCGCGGGTTTGGGGACGGCGCAGCCCCGGGAACGCCGGAGCCGGGGGGGGAAGGGGGCCGGGGCGGCTCGGGGGCGGCGGGACTCACCCATCCCGATGTGGTTCTTGCAGCCGTCGCACCAGATGTTGTAGGGCATCTCGAACCTGGGAGGGGGGACACGGCGCGGGGCCGTCACCGCGGGGGCCGGGGCCGTCGCCGCGGCCCGGGGGGACCCCGGCCCCCGCCTCCCCTCACCTGATGACGAGGATGCCCTGGGACAGCTTGCGGGCCCTCTCCCGCAGCGGGTGGCTGTGGTGGTACTTGTTGAGGGAGCCATGCTGCCGGCAGGGAAGCGGGGGGGTCAGCCGGCCCTGCGCGGCCCCCAGGCCCCCCCCCGAGTCCCCCAGGCCCCCCAGCGTTCCCAGCCCCAGCCCCATGTGGCCCCCAGCCCCCCCAGCGGTCCCGGCCCCAGCCCTGTGTGGCCCCCAGCCCCCCCAGGCCCCCCAGCATTCCCGGCCCCAGCCCTGTGTGGCCCCCAGCCCCCCCAGAGCCTCCCCGAGTCCCCCAGCCCCCCCAGAGCCCCCCAGTGGCCCTCAGCCCCCCCAGAGCCCCCCAGACCCTCCCCAAGTCCCCCAGAGCCCCCCAGTGGCCCCCAGACCCCCCAGAGCCCCCCAGGCCCCCCAGCATTCCCGGCTCCAGCCCTGTGCGGCCCCCAGAGACCCCCAGGCCCCCCGGCATTCCCGGCCCCAGCCCCATATGGCCCCCAGCCCCCCCCCTGAGCCCCCCAGCGGTCCCGGCCCCAGCCCTGTGCAGCCCCCAGCCCCCCCAGAGCCCCCCAGACCCTCCCCAAGTCCCCCAGAGCCCCCCAGACCCCCCAGAGCCCCCCAGGCCCCCCAGCATTCCCGGCCCCAGCCCTGTGCGGCCCCCAGCCCCCTCAGAGCCCCCCAGACCCTCCCCAAGTCCCCCAGAGCCCCCCAGTGGCCCCCAGCCCCCCCAGCCCCAGCCCTGTGCGGCCCCCGGCCCCCCCAGACCCTCCCCAAGTCCCCCAGAGCCCCCCAGTGGCCCCCAGCCCCCCCAGCCCTGTGCCGCCCCCGGCCCCCCAGAGCCCCCCAGACCCTCCCCAAGTCCCCCAGCCCCCCAGCATTCCCGGCCCCAGCCCTGTGTGGCCCCCGGCCCCCCCAGACCCTCCCCAAGTCCCCCAGAGCCCCCCAGTGGCCCCAGCCCCCCCAGCCCCAGCCCTGTGCGGCCCCCGGCCCCCCCAGAGCCCCCCAGACCCTCCCCAAGTCCCCCAGAGCCCCCCAGTGGCCCCAGCCCCCCCAGCCCCAGCCCTGTGCGGCCCCCGGCCCCCCCCGAGCCCCCCCGCTGCACCCCTCACCTTGGCCGGGTCGAAGTCGGGGGGGTAGTACTTGTTCGTGCCTTTGCGCTCGCCCTGCGGGGGAAGGGGCTGTCAGAGCCGGACCCACGGTGGCCCCGGCGCAGCCGTGGTGGCCCCAGCGCGGCCGCGGTGGCCCCGGCGCGGCTGCGGTGGCCCCAGTGCGGCCGCGGTGGCCCCGGCGCGGCCGCGGTGGCCCCGGCCGCCTCCGGCCCCACTCACCATGGCGGAGGGTCTCCGGGTGCCGTGGGACCTGGGGGGAGGAGGAGCTGCCGTCACGGGGGGTGGCCGGGAGGCTCCCAGTCCGTACTGGGACGGGGGTACCCTCCCAGTATGGGGATAATGGCCACCAGTCTGTACTGGGACACCCTCCCAGTACAGGGCTAATGGTCACCAGTCTGTACTGGGACAACGATACCCCCCCCCAGTACAGGGTTAATGGCCACCAGTCTATACTGGGACGAGGATACCCCCCCAGTACAGGGTTAATGGTCACTGGTCTGTACTGGGACGAGGATACCCCCCCAGTACAGGGTTAATGCTCACCGGTCTGTACTGGGATGAGGATACCCTCCCAGTACAGAGATAATGGTCACCAGTACACACTGGGACAGGGACACCCATCCCAGTATGGGGTTAATGGTCACCAGTATGTACTGGGAAAGGGACAACCCTCCCAGTACGGGGGTAGTGGTCACTGGTTTGTACTGGGACAGGGACAACCCTCCCAGTACGGGGTTAAGGGCCACCAGTACACACTGGGACGGGGCCGGCCCTCCCAGTACGGGGTTAAGAGCCACCAGTACACACTGGGAGGGGGCCGGCCCTCCCAGTACGGGGTTAAGAGCCACCAGTACACACTGGGACGGGGCCGGCCCTCCCAGTACGGGGTTAAGAGCCACCAGTACACACTGGGACGGGGCCGGCCCTCCCAGTAGGGGGTCACCGGTCCGTACTGGGACGGGGCCACCCCTCCCAGTCCCTCCCAGTGCGGGGCGCCGGACCCGACCCCCCCATCCCCACCGACCTCTTCCTGCTCCGCTCCTCGGGCCCCGCCTCTTCCTCTGCGTCACCGGGCGGCGATTGACGTCACTGCCGCCGGGCGGCCCCGCCCCGCCCCTCCCGCAGCCCCGCGCCTGCGCACTGCGCGCCACGTGCGCTCCCGCCCGCTTCCGGCGCCGCAGCGCCGTCACCTGCGGCTGCCCGTGGCAACGGGGCCCATGGCAACGGGGCCCTTGGCAACGGGGACCCACGGCCGCCCATGGCAACGGGGCCCTTGGCAACGGGGACCCGCGGCCGCCCATGGCAACCGGGACCGCCGACCGCCCCTGGCAACGGGGCCCATGGCAACCGGGACCCACGGATGCCCGTGGCAACGGGGCTCCATAGCAACTAAGACCCATGGCTGCCATGGCAACGGGGCCCATGGCAACCAGCCCCACGGATGCCCGTGGCAACCGGCGCTCCCCGCCGCCCCCCCCCCCCATGGCCGGGGTCCCGTCACCGTCCCCCCCCGGCGGCTGTTGCCCCCCCCGCTGTCCTCGGGCGAACCCGCAGCCGCGCACACGCGTGTGCGACCCCCGTCCCACGCGCGTGCGGCACCGCGGGGGTCACCCACGGCAGCGCCGGGCCCACGCGGGGGGGGGACGCAGGGACGGGGGGAGGAGGGCGGCGCGGGACCCCCCGACGGCACCGCGGCGGCTCGCGGCGTCGGGCCCCGCACCGCGGCGACGCGCTGGGCGCCGGGCGGGGAGGAAAGCGCCAAACCCCCCCAAAACGGGGTCAAACGGGAGCGGGGCGGGAGCCGAGCCCCCGGCGTCACCGCGCGAACGGGGACGCGGGCCTGCTGACGAGGCCGTGCCTGTCCCCGACGGCGGCAGCCGGAGCCCGTCCCGGTGACGCCGCGTCCCGCTGACACCGCGTCCCGCGGGCATTGCCGGTGCCTCGCACCAGGGACCGGTGAGGTCCCCCCGTGTCCCCCCGTCCCGGGGGGCTCAGGCCGCGGCACCCCCAGCCGCCCCCATGGGGGTGTGGGGTCCCGGCCCCTCGCTCCCACGCCCCCGGTGCCACCCGCTTTAATGAAAGCCGTTCATTCCCTTCACCGATGCCCCCGCGCCGGCAGCGAGCGCGGTGGCTCTCGGGGACGTCAGGAAGGGGACACGGGGACCCCCGAGCCCCCCTGGCCTTTGGGCAGGAGGAGGCCGGGACGGAGCCGTCCCCACGCCGTGGGTCCCCGTGTCCCTGGGGGGACAGAGGTGTCACCGTCCCCGCCGCCAGCCCGGCCGCACGCCCGCCTCCACCGTCACCGCGTCCCAGCGGGCGCCGGCGCGGCCCCGGTGGCCTCTGATCACGGCGGCGCTGAGCTCCCGGCCGCAGCGGGCGGCAGCTGCCTCATCACAGGGAAACGCTAACGAGCACCGGGAGCCGCTGCGCCCGCCGTGCCCCCGCGCCCGGGGCGGACGGACGGACGGACGGAGCTGGGGGCTCCCGCACCGTGCCCCGGCCCCGGCGGGACCTCACCGCGTCCCCGTCCCGTCCCGGCGAGGCCCCTCGTGGCCCAGAAATTAATTTTGTTGCCGTGTTGGCTCCTGGCCCCGGGGCCGGGACGGCGGGCGCCTGCCCTGAGCTTGGCCCCGGGGCCGGATCCTGACGCCGGGGTTGGCCCAGGACCCGCCGCCGCCGCCCCCGAAAGCGCCAGGAACGCGCCGAGCTTCGCGAATCGCCGGGGGAGCAGGATGCGTCCCTGCTGCGCCCCTGGGCTCGCCGCGGCGATGGGGGCGAGAGCGGTGGCAGCCCCAGCCCCGGCTTCCCCAGCCCCGGGGGGGACACAGGTGGCCGCCGGATCCAGCCGCCGAGGCCAAAGCGCTGGCGCTGGGTTTCTACTGGGGGGAAATGAGCCAGGGCTGCGGAGCTGGAGGTGCCGGACTCGGAGGCGGTGCAGGATGCGGCCGCAGCGGGGTGACCGGGCTGGCACGGCCAGGGCATCCCGGCTCCACCGCTCTGGGGCCGGATCCGTCCTCCTGCGTGCCCCCGGTGCCGGCCGTTCCCTCCCCAGCTCCCTCCATCCCCCCGGCCTTGGAGAAACCCCCTCCGGCCGCCCTGGCAGCGGGGCCGGATCCAGCGCGGGGCCAAGGGGCCGCGGTGCCCGGCAGTGCCCGCACCGGCTGCCAGCACCGCGGGACGCCCATCTGCACCGGGCGCGCGGGGGCACGCGGCCAGGGCCTGCGGCCGCATCCCGCCCCATGGAGCCGGGGCTGGCCACGGGGGTCCGGGACCCACCGGGGCGGCGGGAGCCCGGCCGGGGTCCCCGTGGCCAGGCAGGCGGGTGGCGTTGGCACCCGCTCCGGCGCTGGCCCCCGGCTCCGGCGTCCAGCCAGGGAAAGCGGGAAAGTGCTGAGCCCGGATTCTGGCAGCGCTGCCGGCGTTAACCCACCGCGCTCCGCCCTGCCGGCACGCGCCTGCCCGCGGTGCGCACACGTGCCGGGCCGGTGCGGGCGTCAGGCCTCGCACGCGCAGCCTGGGGCGTGCACAGGCGTGCGGGGCCGCGCACGCGCGCGTGAAGCCCATCGCACGCGTGCTGGGCGATGCTGGAAGCCGCGCGGACGGCAGAGGGTCCCCCCAGCCCCCCCTCGCCGGGCGTTTTGGGGTCCCCGTCGCTCGGAGGTGACGCGCAGGGTCACCCCCGGTGGGGACGGTCCCCGCGGTGCCGCATCCCGGCCGTGGGGCTGGGGAAGGGCCGTGGCGGCGGGGCCGTGGCCGTGGGGCCGGCAGCGCTCCTGGCCCAACGCCAGCCGCGGGGGCTGAGACCGGTCACGCTCGGTGCATCCTCCGGTGCCGACTCGGTGCCTGGGGTGATGTCCCCACGGCCGGGGACAGCGGGGACCACCGCCGGGGAGCAGGACGGAGCCGCGGGCCCCCCATCCTGGCTCCGGCTCCTCGCTGCATCTGCGGCTCGGCCGGAGCCAGCGCTGCCGCCAAGGGCTGCTGCAGCCCAGCACCGCCGGCACAGCCCGGCCCGCGGCACCGCCGGGGCCGTGGGGGGCTGCGGGGGGTCCTGGGGGTGCCCCCGCGTCGCCGGCGGCGGGGGGCACGGGTGGGCATGGGGACGGTGTCCCCGTCCCAGCCTGGCCCCGGCCCCGTGCCGGAGGCGACAGAGGCGCGACCCTGAGCCTCCCCCGGCCCGGGGGTGCGGGAGGGCGGGAGGGTGGGGGGCCGCGGCCCCGCTCCCCCCGCCGCCGCCCCCGCGCCCCTCGCCGGCGGCGCTGAGCCGGGCGCGTGGCAGGGCCGCGGTGCCGGGACAAAAGCGGCGCCCGGACAAAGGGCCCTGACGTCAAGCGCGGGGCTGGGGGCACCGGGCGACCTACTTCCCGCCGCGCCGGGGCGGCGGCTGCGGCTCAGGGCGAGCGGGGGCACCCCGGGGACAGGACCCCGGCCCCGGCAGCGTCCGGCCGCGCCGTGCCCCCGTGTGCCCCGGGACGGGCTCGGGGTGGCCCTGGGTGGCCCTGCGGGGAAACTGAGGCAGGGTCCGGCGGCCTCAACCGGCGCGGCCGCGCGGCCTCGCCCGCGGTCGGGCACGTTGGCACCGTTGGGCACGGGGTCTCGCACGCGATGGCGCGCGTGCTCACGCGGGTTGGCCCCGTGGTCGTGCACAGCCTTGCACACCGTCCCGCCCGCGGCTGCGTGCGCTGGTCCCGGGGCCGCGCGCGCCCGTGCACGCCGCCGTGCCCATGGTTGTGCACACCCTCGCCCGTGGCCGCGCACCCCCATGCAGCCCCTGGCCCGTGATCCTGCAGACCCTTGCCCAGGGCTTTGCACACCCGTGCACCGTGCACCAATGTGCACCGTCCTGCCTGTGCCTTTGCACGCCCATGTGCACCGTCCTGCCCGTGCCTTTGCACGCCCGTGCCTTTGCACGCCCATGTGCACCGTCCTGCCCGTGCCTTTGCACGCCCATGCCTTTGCACGCCCATGTGCACCGTCCTGCCCGTGCCTTTGCACGCCCGTGCCTTTGCACACCCGTGCCTTTGCACGCCCATGTGCACCGTCCTGCCCGTGCCTTTGCACGCCCGTGCCTTTGCACGCCCATGTGCACCGTCCTGCCCGTGCCTTTGCACGCCCGTGCCCGTGCCCGTCCGCGCTGTCCTGCCGGTACCGGCTGCCCGGCGGGGTTCACCCCCGGTGCTGCCCCCCCCGCCGAACCCCCTGTCCCCCCCCGCCCCCCCCGGTGCTTCCCCCCCCCCCCCCCGCATCCCCCGCTCCCCCTCCAGCACCGCGCTCGTTTTAGCCCGAACCCGGGCGGCGGCGGCGGCGGCGGCGGCGGAGGAGGAGGAGGAGGCGGGGGGAGGAAGAGCCCCGCGGGCAGGGGGAGGAGGAGGAGGAGGAGGAGGAGGAGGAGGAGGAGCAGCGCGGAGGCTCTGCCGCAGCCCGGGCCGATGGGCCCCGCCGCCCCGCTGCTGCCGGGGGGCTGACGGCGACCCCCGCCGCCCCCGCCGCGATTTTCCTCCTCTCCTTCTCCACCGCTTCGGGCCACCGGGGATTTTTCTTCTTCTCTTTTTTTTTTTTTTTTTTTTCTTTTTTTTCCCTTGGGGGGGGCGGATTTTTTCTCTCTCCTCCCGCCCCCCCGCCGATGCTCGGCGCTGCCCCGCGGCGCTGCCCGGCGCCGCTCCCCGGGACGCGCTGACCGGGCGCGGTTCCGCCCCCCCCCCCCGCCCGGGGCCGCCGCGCTGGGGGAGCAGCCGCCGCCCCCCCCCCCGCTGCTGCATCGGGGCCCCTCGGGGCCCCCGCCCCGGGCACCGGCAGCCGCAGCGGCGGGACCCCCGCCCCCCCGGATCGCGGCGCAGAGGGAGGATGCCCGGGCCGGTCCCCGCGCCCCCCGGCCCCGCCGCCGCCTGAGCGCCCCCCGGCCCGGCCGCGCCGGCCCCCGGCCCGCTGCCCCCCCCCGCCCCGCCGCCGCGGCGGCGGCCCATGGGATGTGATGAGCTCCTCGCCGGCGCCGGCCTCAGCAGCGTAAGCCGCGGCTCTCGGCAGGATGGCTCGCTTCGGAGACGAGGTGCCGGCCCGCTACGGGGCAGGAGGCGGCGGGAGCGGCGGCCCCGGGGCCGCGGCGGGGGGCCGGGGCGCGGGGGGCCCGCGGCAGGGCGGCCCCCCCGGGGCGCAGAGGATGTACAAGCAGTCGATGGCCCAGCGAGCCCGCACCATGGCTCTCTACAACCCCATCCCCGTCCGGCAGAACTGCCTGACGGTCAACCGCTCCCTCTTCCTCTTCAGCGAGGACAACGTGGTGAGGAAATACGCCAAAAAGATCACCGAATGGCCATATCCTTTGGGGGGCCGCTCCCGCGCCCCGGCCCCCGGCCCTGCGCCCGCTCCCCGGCCCCGTGCCGGGGTCCCCGGCCCCGTGCCCTGCGCCCGCTCCCCATCCCCGTGCCGGGGTCCCCATCCCCGTGCCCTGCGCCCGCTCCCCATCCCAGTGCCGGGGTCCCCATCCCCATGCCCTGCGCCCGCTCCCCATCCCCGTGCCGGGGTCCCCATCCCCATGCCCTGCGCCCGCTCCCCATCCCCGTGCCGGGGTCCCCATCCCCATGTCCTGCACCCGCTCCCCATCCCCGTGCCGGGGTCCCCATCCCCATGCCCTGCGCCCGCTCCCCATCCCCGTGCCGGCGTCCCCATCCCCATGCCCTGCGCCCGCTCCCCATCCCAGTGCCGGGGTCCCCATCCCCATGCCCTGCGCCCGCTCCCCATCCCCGTGCCGGGGTCCCCATCCCCGTGCCCTGCGCCCGCTCCCCATCCCCGTGCCGGGGTCCCCATCCCCATGTCCTGCGCCCGCTCCCCATCCCCGTGCCGGGGTCCCCATCCCCATGTCCTGCGCCCGCTCCCCATCCCCGTGCCGGGGTCCCCATCCCCATGCCCTGTGCCCGCTCCCCATCCCAGTGCCGGGGTCCCCATCCCCGTGCCCTGTGCCCGCTCCCCATCCCAGTGCCGGGGTCCCCATCCCCGTGCCCTGCGCCCGCTCCCCATCCCAGTGCCGGGGTCCCCATCCCCGTGCCCTGTGCCCGCTCCCCATCCCAGTGCCGGGGTCCCCATCCCCATGCCCTGCGCCCACTCCTCATCCCCGTGCCGGGGTCCCCATCCCCATGTCCTGCACCCGCTCCCCATCCCAGTGCCGGGGTCCCCATCCCCATGCCCTGCACCCGCTCCCCATCCCAGTGCCGGGGTCCCCATCCCCGTGCCCTGCACCTGCTCCCCGTCCCCCTACTGGGGTCCCCCTCTCCCTGCCTTGCATGAGGTCCCCATCCCCATGCTGGGGACCCCGTCCCCCTGCCCTGCATTGGGGTCCCCGTCCCATGTCCCCGTCCCCCTGCCCTGCATTGGGGTCCCTGTCCCCGTGCCGCATCCCTGTCCCCAGCCCCCTGCCCTGGGTCCCCATCCCTGTGCTGGGGTCCCCGTCCCCCCTGCCCTGCACCCACCCCTCTCCATCGCCCCCGTGGCCCCATCCCAGTCCCTGGGCTTTGGGGGGTCCAGCTCATCCTGGGGGGCTGGGGGTAGGGGGACCCCACTGCACCAGCACCTCCCGGTGCCCTACTTGGGGGGGGGGGGGGCCGACCTGGCACCCCCGTGTCCCTGCAGCCCTCGGTGCTGGGCTCAGCCCCACCGCCCCCGGGTGCCAGTCTCCCTCACCCCAGGGCTCCCCCAGAGTCGGGGTGTCCCCAGGCCCCCCCCCGGACCCACCCCCTGGCGTGGTTGGGGGTGTGGGGCCCTTTTGGGGCATTGCTGGGGGGCTGCAGCTTCGGCCCCGCTGCCCTCGGGTGCCTCCCGTCCCCCCCCGTGCCCCAAAACCCTCGGCGGGCAGCAGCGCCCCAAAAGGGCCACTGTCACCCCAAAAGGGCCGCTGTCACTGCTCCTCGTGGCCGTGAGGGCCCTGCCGCGGGCTGGGGGGCACCGCGCGGTTTTGGGGTGCTGCTGAGGGAGCCACGGGCTCGCCACCAGGTCCGGCCCTGCCACGCGGCTCCCCCGAGCCTTTCGGGGACCCCCCTGACAGCGGGGAGGCTTTGGGCAGCCGGTGCCGCCGGTGCCCCACTGGGCATGTGCGCCGCAGCCGCGGTGCTGAGGCGATGGGCGGCGGGGGGATGCGTCCGGCGCAGAACCGAAATGTCGGCCCCGGTGCGGGGACGGTGCTGCCGGCGCGGGGAGCAAATCCCGGGGGGGGGGGAGGTTTGCCGCGTGGAGGCAAATCTGCCAGTGCGTGGCTGTGCTGTGCCGTGCCGTGCCGCAGCAGGACGAGCATCACCGGCAGCACCGTCCTGGCTGTAGCATCCCAGGGGCAGGATCCGGTGCCCGGCACACCGAGACCCGCCATGCCGGGCCCTGCCGTTGGCACCGAGCGGGTGTCCCCACTGCTGCGCGCGAACCGGGGTCGCCGTGCCGCGGGGAAGGGGCTTCGTGGCGGCGGGGAGAGGAGAGCGCGGAGGAGCCGCGGGCGAGGGCTGCTGCTGTCGCAGCGGGTCGGCGGCCGGCACTGACGTCCTGCCGGGCGGCCGGAGCTGCCGGCAAGGCGGGAGCGGGGCCGGGGCTGCTGTGCCGGGGTGCCGGGGGCGAGGGCAGCCCCGCCGGCAAGCGTGGAGGGGGCCGAGCAGGGTGATGCATCGCGCCGCCCACCCCGAGCCCCTGTGGGCCCCATCCTGCGGGCGCGCGGAGCCTCCCCCGCCGTCACGACAGCCCGGGCGCGAGGAGGCGGCGGGCTCCGTTTGGCCGGGGGGGATGCTCCCACGGCGCCCCAAAGCCCGTCCCGCCGGGCGCCCGCGCTCCGGCTCCCCGCAGCGGGCGGTGGCGCGGCCCTGCTCACGGCCGGCACGGCACGGGGGGCCAGCAGGCGCTGCCGGACCCCCGCGGGGCTGCCCCGGGGAGGCCGTGCCCTGGCTCGGGGGGCAGAGCCAGCCCTGGGCGCGGGTCCCCATGGCCGGAGAGCTGTGCCGTGCCGGAGAGCTGTGCCGTGCCAGATAGCTGTGCCGGATAGCCGCGCTGTGCCAGATAGCTGTGCTGCATCGCTGTACTGTGCTGGATGGCCGTGCCAGAGAGCTGTGCTGCCCCGGATAACTGTGCCGTGCCAGATAGCTGTGCCGGATAGCTGTGCCATGCCGGATAGCTGTACCGGATAGCCGTGCTGTGCTGGACAGCCATGCCGTGCCAGATAGCTGTGCTGTGTCCGATAGCTGTGCCGTGTCCGATAGCTGTGCCAGATAACCGTACTGTGCTGGATAGCCGTGCCGGATAGCCGTGCCACGCTTGATGGCTGAGCGAAATAGCCATGCCAGGCAGCTGAACTGTGCCGGGTAGCCCTGCCATGCCAGATAGCCGCGCCAGGCCGCATAGCCATGCCAAATGTCTGTGCCACATACCAGGCCAGGCCAGAGAGCTGTGCCGAATAGCTGTGCCCGATAACCACGCCAGACCAGAGAGCCGGGCCGTGACAGATAGCCGTGACGGATGGTTGTGCCAGGCCAAATCGCCAAGCTAGATAGCCATGCCATGCCAGATAACCGTGCCATGCCAAATAGCCGTGCCATACAGCTGTGCTGTGCCGGATAGCTGTGCCATGCCAGATAGCTGTGCTGGATAGCCGTGCCATGCTGGATAGCCTAGCCGGAGAGCTGCGCCGTGCCGGATAGCCGTGCCGGATAGCCGGACTTGCCCTGGGGCTGCAGGACGGGGGGTCTCGCACCCCTCCAGCCTGCCCCAGCCCCTGCGCGGCCGTCACCGCCGCCGCCGCCACCCGCTTGTGCCTGCCACCCGCACCCGCAGTGCCGGGGCCATGGGGCAGGGTACGGGCACGCTGCTGCCACCGCACCCCGGCACCGTGGGCCGGGATGGGGCTGCGCTCACCGAACGCAGACCCCAAAGCGCGCACGGGTCCCGGCAGCAGCACCGCACGAGGACGGCATCCTCGCTTGGAGCCGGCGGGGCCGGGCGGGTGCCGTGTAGGTCTCCCCGGGTCCCGCTGTTGCCGAGGCGCTTTGATCGCCGCCAGCGCCCGCCAGGCGAGAGGCTTCGTGCCGAGGAGCCGGGGCCGCCGGGTCGCGCCTTTGATGGGGAAATTAATGAGCCGCGGAGCACGTGGGAACTGGTGGCAGCCAGGCCCCGCGTCCCTGCCGCCAACCGCCACCGACGCGGGGGGGTCCTGAACCCCCCTTCCTTTGGGCACCCCACCGGCCTCTCTCCTGCCTCGGTTTCCCCAACCGGGGGACCCCAGGCCCCTGCGGGCTCGGCCCAGCCGGGTTTTCCTTGACTCGGCCGCACTCCTTTTGAATACATGATTTTAGCCACCATCATCGCGAACTGCATCGTCCTGGCGCTGGAGCAGCACCTGCCCGACGAGGACAAGACCCCCATGTCGGAGCGGCTGGTGAGCGCAGGGCTGGCGGGGGGCTCCGGCGGGGGGCTCCGGCGAGGGTCCCCGGCCACCCCGGGGGCTCCGGCGAGGGTCCCTGGCCACCCCGAGGGCTCCAGCGAGGGTCCCTGGCCACCCCAGGGGCTCGGGCGCAGGTCCCCAGCCATCCCGGGGCCTCCAGTGAGGGTCCCCGACTGCCCTGGCGTGGGCGGCAGGACCGGGGCTGGCTGCCAGCCTGCGCCGCGCACAGCTGGCACCCGGCACACGGTGGCCGCGGTTCCTGGTCCCCCCGGACCCGCCAGCGTCCCAGTTTCCTCCTTGCTGGGAATCTGGGCCACGCTGGGAGCGGCGGCCGCCTCCGCCCCGCGGCACCTGGGGAGGGGGCGGGGGACGGGGCCAGCGGCTGCCCCAGATGCCCCCTCGCCCCGCGGGCTGGGGGCGTGCGGGGGGTGTCCCCGTGTCCCCCGTCCGGCGGCCTCACGCCTGTCCCCGTCCCCAGGACGACACGGAGCCGTACTTCATCGGCATCTTCTGCTTCGAGGCGGGGATCAAGATCATCGCGCTGGGCTTCGCCTTCCACAAAGGCTCCTACCTGCGCAACGGCTGGAACGTGATGGACTTCGTGGTCGTCCTCACCGGGTGAGGTCCCCGTGCCGCCCGCCCGGGGCCGCGCCGGCCCCCTCGGCGGCGGGGCTGCGTGTGCGTGCGCACACGCGTGTCGGCCCCGCGCCCTTCCCCGCGTGCAGCAGGCCCACGCATGCAGAGGGTGCGTGTGCACACGCGTGTGCGTGTACACGTGTGCAGGGAGGGCCCCTGTGCGCAGGGCTGCACCCGCCGGCGGTCCCGGGCGTCACCAGCGCCTGCTGGGCCGGGGCCGGGCAAGACGTTAATTATGGCCCGCGGCGCTCGTCCCGCTTCCCCGGCGGCAGCAACTGCCTCTTAGCGCTGTCACAATATTTCCCCGCGCCGCCACTCACCGGCCCGGCACCCGCACCCGCCGCCGGCGCTTCGGTGGCAGCCCTGACTCCCCGGCCATGGCACCCCGGCCCCAGCCCCTCCGACGGCCGCCACGCGTCCTGCGTTCGCCCTCCTGCCGGGAGAGCCGGTGGGGAAACTGAGGCAGGGAGCAGCGGGGCTGTCAGAGGCCGGAGACCGGGCCGTCCCCTCCGTGCCCTGTGTCCCCTCCAGCACTCGGCCACGTCGGGGGCTGCGCTGGCTGCTCCCTCCTGCTCCGCGCCCCTTGCACCCCTCCTGCACCCCTTGCTCCCTGCCGGCTCCCCCCTGCACCCTGCTCCCCCCTTGCTCCCTCCATGCTCCTCCCCTGCACCCACCTTTGGTCCCCCTGCACCCCCTGCACCCCCTTTGCACCCTACACCCCCCCCGTACCCCTCGCCCCAGCCCTGCCCCTGTGAATGAGCTGCAGCGGCGCCGGGGCAACGGGGATGAAAGAACTGGGAGGGGGGACCTGTGGCGGGGTGACTGGGGGTGAATGGGGCTGATGGGGGTGACTGGGGGTGAATGGGGCTGATGGGGATGAATGGGGCTGATGGAGGTGACTGGGGGTGAATGGGGCTGATGGGGGTGAATGGGGCTGATGGGGGTGACTGGGGGTGATGGGGATGAATGGAGCTGATGGGGATGAATGGGGATGAATGGGGCTGATGGGGGTGCCTGGGGGTGAATGGGGATGAATGGGGCTGATGGGGATGAATGGGGATGAATGGGGGTGATGGGGCTGAATGGGGCTGATGGGGGTGACTGGGGGTGACTGGGGGTGAATGGGGATGAATGGGGCTGATGGGGATGAATGGGGATGAATGGGGGTGATGGGGATGAATGGGGGTGACTGGGGGTGAATGGGGATGAATGGGGCTGATGGGGATGAATGGGGATGAATGGGGGTGACGGGGCTGAATGGGGCCGGCCAGTTGCCATGGTGACAGGCGGCAGGAGGGGACCCTCCAGGGGGGCGGGGGGGCGGGGGGGCCAGCAATGGGCCCCTGGGGTGCGTCCGGGCACCTGGGTCCCTCCGCTGCCACCCGGGTCCTTGGGGACCCCGCGGGCTGGCGCTGGCCGGGGGCTGCGACCCCCCGGGCTGGGCCTGGCTCCGGCATCAGCATCGGCAGCGCCACCGCGCTCGGCCCGGAAAGGCTAAATATAGCCCAGCGCTGCCGCCCGCGCTGCCAGCACCGGCTCCCGGCCCTGACGGCACGGCCGTGGGCACGTGGCCATGCGGCGGGGATGTGGGGGCTCGCTGTGGCCCTGACGGCATGGCCGTGGGCACGTGGCCATGCGGCGGGGATGTGGGGGCTGACGGTGGCCGTGATGGCACGGCCGTGGTCTCGTGGCTGTGCGGTGGGGACGTGGGTCTCACTGTGGCCGTGATGGCACAGCCGTGGGGCACGTGGTGGCCCGCGGATGATGGGTGGCTCTGCTGGGACGTGGGGGCTCTTGGTGGCCGTGACGGCACAGCCCACGGGGGCACGCGGCCGGGCTGGGACGCGGTGGCCCGCGGGGAATGTGTCCGTGGTGGGACCCCGTGGCCCATGGGGATGTATGGCCATGCTGGGACGTTGTGGCTCTTGGTGGCCGCGGTGGCACGGCCGGTGGGGGTCCCCGGCTGGGCCGGGGTGCCGGCTGTGGGGGGGCCCTGCCCGCTGACCCCCCCCTCGCCCGCAGCATCCTGGCCACGGTGGGCTCCCAGTTCGACCTGCGGACGCTGCGGGCCGTGCGAGTGCTCCGGCCCCTCAAGCTGGTCTCGGGGATCCCAAGTGAGTGGCGCGGGGATGGCGGGGGCCGGGGGCCGGGGGGGCCGCGGCCGCTCAGCCCCGTCTGCCGCAGGTTTACAAGTCGTCCTGAAGTCCATCATGAAGGCGATGATCCCGCTGCTGCAGATCGGCCTCCTCCTGTTTTTCGCGATCCTCATTTTTGCAATCATAGGATTAGAGTTTTATATGGGCAAATTTCACACCACCTGCTTCGACCTGGTGACGGGTAGGTCTGGCCCCCCCGAGCCCCCCGAGCCCCCCCAAACCCTCCCTGCCCCCTCGCCACCCGCCCGGCCGCAGCCTCCCCAGCCGGGCGCTCGGGGGCCGCCGCGGGGCTGGGACCGGGGCCGGGGGCTGCCTCCTTCCCCCCCGCCCCAGCTCCCTGGGCCCGTGGCCCGCGCCCGATATGGAACGGCCTAATTACTTCTCTCCCCTGATGAAGCTGCCGTTAATTGGCGGGAGCTATTTCTGCACGGCGGCCGCGTCAGCACCGGGGCGGGGGGGCCGAGGCGGCTGCGGGAGGGGCGGGGGGTCCGGCAGCCCCGCGGGGCGTCACCCCCAGACCCCGGACTCTCCCTGGGGGGGGACGGGGGGTCCGGCCTGGGGGTGGGGCAGGAGCCATCCCCGGATCTGTGCCCCCCGCAGACGAGATCAAGGTGGAAGTCCCCTGCGGGACGGACGAGCCGGCCCGGATCTGCCCCAACGGCACCAAGTGCAAGAAGTACTGGGAGGGGCCCAACTACGGCATCACCCAGTTCGACAACATCCTCTTCGCCGTCCTGACCGTCTTCCAGTGCATCACCATGGAAGGGTGGACAGACCTCCTCTACTATGTGAGCCCTGGCGCCGCGGGGATGGGCGCCGCCGCGGGGCTCCCCCCGGTCCCCGCTCTTCCCTCTTTCTGTCCCTCGAGGGCTCACTGCTCCCCGAGGGGTCCCCGAGGGGGTCCCCCCTCGCCGTTCCCATGCTCCGACCCCACCAGCTGCGCAGGGACGAAGAGGAACGGGGCGCAGCCCCCCCTCCCCAAAAGCAGGAGGCAGCTTGCAGAGGGAGGGGTCGCTGCGGAGCAGGAGGGTACCCCAAAAAAAGGATGCTGGGGTCCCCCCTCTGCCGGCAGCCCCGAGTCCTGCAGGGACGCTCTGCATCCCCCCGTGGCCCCCCTGGCCCCCCGTGTCCTCCCGCGGCCCCCCGCGGCCCCCGTGTCCCAGCGTGGGGTGGGGAGCACGGCCGGGGGATTTGGGGTGCCACCAGCCCCGGGGGGGGATGCCGGAGCCGCCCCCCGTCCCAGGGCCTATATCCAGCTGCAGAAACGGGGCCGTGCCCCCCCCCCCCGGCTTGTGGGACCCCCCGGCTCATGGGACCCCCCCACCCCTGACCCCTCCTTCGCCCCCCCAGAGCAACGATGCCTCAGGGAACACTTGGAACTGGCTGTACTTCATCCCCCTCATCATCATCGGCTCCTTTTTTATGCTGAACCTAGTGCTGGGGGTGCTGTCCGGGTAAGCGGCGGCGGGGGGCTCGGCGGGGGGCTCGGCGGGAGGGGGGTGCCCACCCCAGCCCCCCCTGACGCCGGCCCCGCAGGGAGTTTGCCAAAGAGCGGGAGCGGGTGGAGAACCGCCGGGCGTTCCTGAAGCTGCGGCGGCAGCAGCAGATCGAGCGGGAGCTGAACGGCTACATGGAGTGGATCTCCAAGGCGGGTGAGGGTCGCGTCCCCCCCCCGGGACCCCCGCGCACCCCCCCGCCCCACTGAGCCCCCCGCTTTTCTCTCAGAAGAAGTGATCCTGGCGGAGGACGAGACCGAGGGAGAGCCCCGGCACCCCTTCGATGGTAAGTGCCCTGCCCCGGCGCGCGGCCCGGCGGGGGGGCGCGGGGGTCCCGGCGGGGACCCCCGGGTGACGCCCGCCTCCCTCTGCCCCTCGCCCCTGCGGGAGCTCTCCGGAGGGCCACCATCAAGAAGAGCAAGACGGACCTGCTGAGCCCTGAGGATGCCGAGGAGCAGCTGGCCGACATCTCCTCCGTGGGTGCGTGGGTGCCCCCGGCCGGGGGCGGCGGGTGGGGGTGAGGGGCTGATGGGCGGCGGGGTGAGGGGTGGGAGGGCGATGGGTGGGGGGCTGATGGGCGATGGGGTGAGGGGTGGGAGGGCGATGGGTGGGGGGCTGATGGGCGATGGGGTGACGGGCGCGGAGGTGGTGGGTTGGGGGCTGATGGGCGACGGGGTGACGGGCGACGGGGTGATGAGTGGGGGCTGATGGGCGATGGGGTGACGGGCAATGGGGTGATGAGTGGGGGCTGATGGGCGATGGGGTGACGGGCACAGAGGTGACGTGTATGGAGGTGATGGGTGGGGGCTGATGGGCGACGGGGTGACGGGCGATGGGGTGATGAGTGGGGGCTGATCGGCGATGGGGTGAGGGGTGGGAGGGCGATGGGTGCGGGGCTGATGGGCGACAGGGTGACGGGTGTGGAGGTGATGGGTGGGGGCTGATCGGCGACGGGGTGACGGGTGTGGAGGTGATGGGTGGGGGCTGATCGGCGACGGGGTGACGGGTGTGGAGGTTGTGGGTTGGGGGCTGATGGGCGACAGGGTGACGGGTGCGGAGGTGATGGGTGGGGGCTGATCGGCGACGGGGTGACGGGCGACGGGGTGATGAGTGGGGGCTGGTGGGCGATGGGATGACGGGCGACGGGGTGATGAGTGGGGGCTCTCCCCGCGCCCCGCAGGCTCCCCCTTCGCCCGCGCCAGCCTCAAAAGTGCCAAGCTGGAGAACGCCACCTTCTTCCACAAGCGGGAGCGGAGGATGCGCTTCCACATCCGCCGCATGGTGAAAACTCAGGCCTTCTACTGGACCGTGCTCAGTCTGGTAGCGCTCAACACCCTGTGTGTTGCTATCGTTCACTACGACCAGCCAGATTGGCTTTCCGACTTCCTCTGTGAGTGCCGCCCCGCCGCCCCCGCCCCGCGCCCGGCCCCCGCCCCCCCTCACTCTCTCTCCCCCCCAGACTATGCAGAATTCATTTTCTTGGGACTCTTTATGTCCGAAATGTTTATAAAAATGTACGGGCTGGGGACGCGGCCTTACTTTCACTCGTCCTTCAATTGCTTCGACTGTGCCGTGAGTCCGGCCCCGACCGGGCCACTGCTGGCGGGAACGGGATGGGATGGGGTGGGGAATGGGACAGGGATGGGAATGGGATGGGAGGGGGACGGGATGGCGATGGGGTGGGGATGGGACAGGGATGGGAATGGGGATGGGATGGGGTGGGGTGGGGACGGGGTGGGAATGGGGGCGGGATAGGATGGGGATGGGATGGGATGGAGATGGGAATGAGGATGGGGAAGAGGTCGGGAGAGGGATGGGGACAGGGAGAGGGATGGGATGGGGATGGGGACAGGCTGGGGATGGGATGGGGATGGGATAAGGATGGGAACAGGCTGGGGATGGGATGGGGATGGGGACAGGCCGGGGATGGGACGGGATGGGATGGGATGGGATGGGATGGGATGGTGATGGGGATGGGGACGGGGATGGGGACAGGCCGGGGATGGGACGGGATGGGACGGGATGGGATGGGATGGGGACAGGGACGGGGACAGGCCGGGGACGGGATGGGGACCGGACGGGGCCACTCCGCCCCAGGTTATCATCGGAAGCATCTTCGAGGTGATCTGGGCTGTTGTGAAGCCGGGAACATCCTTCGGGATCAGCGTGCTACGAGCTCTCAGGTTACTGCGCATTTTCAAAGTCACAAAGTAAGTGCTGCTCTGCCCACCCGTCTGTCCGTTGGTCAGTCTGTCCGTCTGTCGGTCGGCCCGTCCGTGTCTGTGGGTCTGCGAGCGCCGGGGCGGTGCGAGCACGAGCGAGCGTGGGGATGCACGGAGCCATCGTGGGGTGCCAGGCTGCCGTCCCCGTGTCCCGTCGTCCCCCCGTGTCCCCTCGTCCCCCCGCCGTCCCCATGTCCCCCGTTGTGCCCCCGCGGCCCCACAGCCTGGCTCTGCCCTGCCAGGTACTGGGCTTCCCTGAGGAACCTGGTGGTCTCCCTCCTGAACTCCATGAAGTCCATCATCAGCCTCCTCTTCCTCCTCTTCCTCTTCATCGTCGTCTTTGCCCTTTTGGGGATGCAGCTCTTCGGGGGACAGTGAGTAACCGGGTGGGGGACAGGGCTGCCCCGGGACCACCCTGGCCCCCCAGCGTGGGGGTGTCTCTGTGCCCCCAGGTCCCTGCTGGGGGGCACCCAGCGGGGGTGGGACTCCCACCGCTGCCCCCCCCCAGGTTCAATTTTGACGACGGGACCCCTCCCACCAACTTCGACACTTTCCCAGCAGCAATAATGACGGTGTTTCAGGTAGGGACCCCCCCGTGTCCCCTCCCGGGGATCCCAAGGAATTGGGGTGCCGGGGGGGTCCCCGCTGCCCCCGCGGCTCCTTGTCCCCCCCCAGATCCTGACGGGCGAAGACTGGAACGCGGTGATGTACGACGGGATCAAATCTCAGGGCGGCGTCAAGGGGGGGATGGTTTTCTCCGTCTACTTCATCGTCCTCACCCTCTTCGGCAACTGTATCCTCGGGGCGCGGGGGGCCCCGGGAGGGGCCGGGCCGGGGGGGATGTGCTGGGACCTGCTTTGCCTTGACGGGGCGCCCAGACACCCTCCTCAATGTCTTCTTGGCCATCGCGGTGGACAACCTCGCCAATGCGCAGGAGCTCACCAAGGTGAGGACCGGGGCCGGGGCCGCCATCGCCGTGGCCTCGGGGCTGGGCTGGACACGGCGCGGGGCTTTGCAGGACGAGCAGGAGGAGGAGGAAGCTGCCAACCAAAAGCTGGCGCTGCAGAAGGCGAAGGAGGTGGCCGAAGTGAGCCCGCTCTCCGCAGCCAACATGTCGGTCACCATGTAAGTGCATCGTGTGCCCAGCTCCGTCCCGGCTCCGTCCCTGGTTCTATCCGTGGCTCCGTCCCTGGTTCCATCCGTGGCTCCGTCCCTGGCTCCATCCCGGCTCCATCCTTGTCTCCATCCCCAGCTCCATCCCAGCTCCATCCCAGCTCCATCCCTGGCTCCATCCTGGCTCCGTCCCTGGCTCCGTCCCTGGCTCCATCCCCAGCTCCATCCTTGTCTCCATCCCCGGCTCCATCCTTGTCTCCATCCCGGCTCCATCCTTGTTTCCATCCCTGGCTCCATCCCAGCTCTGTCCCCGGCCCCAGCTCCATCGCGGCTCCATCCCCAGCTCCATCCCCGGCTCCATCCCCAGATCATCCTTGTCTCAGTCCCCAGCTCCATCCTCTGCCCCATCGCCAGCTCCATCCCATCTCCGTCCCCGGCTCCGTCCCCGGCTCCATCCCTGGCTCCATTCTCAGCTCCATCCCGGCTCCATCCCAGCTCCATTCTCAGCTCCATCCCAGCTCCATCCTCAGCTCCATCTTGGCTCCATCCCAGCTCCATCCTCAGCTCCATCCCGGCTCCATCCTCAGCTCCATCCCGGCTCCATCCCGTCTCCACCCTGGCTCCGTCCCGGCACGCCTCAGGCTCCCCCGACGCGGGCTGTGGCTCCCCGCTGCAGGAAGGAGCAGCAGAAGAACCAGAAGTCCTCGAAGTCGGTGTGGGAGCAGCGGACGAGCGAGCTGCGGAAGCAGAACCTGCTGGCCAGCCGGGAGGCCCTCTACAGCGAGCTGGACCCCGAGGAGCGCTGGAAGGTGCCCTACGCCCGCCACCTGCGCCCCGACATGAAGACCCACCTGGACCGGCCGCTGGTGGTGGACCCCCAGGAGAACCGCAACAACAACACCAACAAGACGCGCCCTGGCGAGCCGCCGCTGGAGCCCCGCTTCGGCCAGCCCCGTGCCGAGGAGCTCCGCCGGCAGCCGCGCTACCCCGACCCCGGTGGCCCCCGCCCCGGGGACCCTCCCGGCCCCGATGGCCGCCGGGCCCGCAGCGGCAGCCGCGAGCCCGAGCGGGAGCCCAGCCAGGAGCGCGCCTACACCGACGCCGAGCGCCTCAAAGCCCTTGAGCGCCGGCACCGGCCAGGCGGCAGCCGGGACGGCCGCGCTGGCTCGCCCCAGCCCGAGCGCGAGCACCGGCGGCACCGGGCGCACCGACGGGCGGCCGAGGAGGGCGAGGAGGGCGGGCGGCCTGAGCGGCGGCCGCGGCACCGAGAGGGCAGCCGGCCGGTGCGGGGCGAGGGGGACGGGGAGCACGGGGATGGCGAGCGACGCCGGCGGCATCGGCACGCCGCGCCAGCCGCCTACGATGGTGAGGGCAAGCGGGACGACAAGGAGAGACGGCACCGGCGGCGGAGGTGAGCAGGGTGGGCAGGACCCCCCGGGGCTGGCAGGACCCCCCGGCACTGGGGAGCTCCTCCGGCTCCCGGGGGACCCGAATCCCCTCTGGCAGCCCCGGCTCAGCACCCACCCCGGGACCTGTGCCGGGGGTCCCCTCTGAGCCCCCTCCCCTCCGCTTTCCCCCAGGGAGAACCAGACCCCCGGGGCGCCGGCGGGCCCCACGCTCTCCACCACCCGCCCCATCCAGCAGGACGTGGGACGCCGGGAGCCCCCCGTCGCAGAGGACATCGACAACATGAAGAACAACAAGCTGGCCACCGCCGAGCCCCCCGCGCCTCCCCCTGTGGGCAACCACACCGCCTGCCCGGCCGGGGCCCCCCCGCGCCGGCCCCCCGTCACCCCCAACCCGCCCCCCGAGAACAGCCTGGTGGTCACCAACCCCGGCGCCCACAACAACCCCGCCAAGGCGGGGGCGAAGCCGGAGCACACGGCCGTGGACATCCCGCCCCCCTTCCCGCCGCCCCCCACCAGCGCCCTGGTCCAAGGTAGGGGCCCCCTCGGGGGTCTGGGGGCGCAGGTGGTCTGCGGGTCCGGGGGGCAGGGGGTCTCGGGGCTGGGGGGGACCCGGGGGGTCCGGGGGCCATGACGGCGATGCTCCCGCAGTGAACAGGAACGCCAACCCCGAGCCGCTGCCCCGCAAGGAGGAGGAGGAGGAGAAGAAGGAGGAAGGCGACGGGCAGGAGGAGAACGGCCCCAAGCCCATGGTGCCCTACAGCTCCATGTTCATCCTTTCCACCACCAACCCGTGAGCGCTGCGGGGGGCCGGGGGGGCTGGGGGTGCTGCTGGGGGTGCCCCTCGCCCCCCCACACTGTGTGGCCCCCCCCAGGTTCCGCCGGCTGTGCCACTACATCGTCAACCTGCGGTACTTCGAGATGTGCATCCTGATGGTCATCGCCATGAGCAGCATCGCCCTGGCCGCCGAGGACCCCGTGCAGCCCAACGCTCCCCGCAACAACGTGAGCCCCCGCCTCCCCCCACCGGGGCACACGGGGACCCCCGGGCGCTGTCGGGCGGTGGCGGGGCTGAGCCCCCTCCTCAGGGAGCTGCTTTGTAGTGTGGGGTGCCCCTAAAACAGCACCCGGGGCTGTGCCGAAATGGGGTCCCCCCTTGTCCTGCCCATGGCCCCAGGGTGCAGGGGGGTCCCACAGCCATGGAGTGGTGGTGGGGTCCCAGAGTGCCGGGGGGGTCCCAAGGTGCCAGGAGGGGCCTGGGGTGCCAGGGGGGTCCCGCAGCCCTGGGGTCCCAGGGGGTCCCAGGATGCCCGGGGAGGTCCTGCATCCCCGGGGTGCCACAGGGTCCCGGGTGCCAGGGGGCTGCAGGGTGCCAGAGGGGCTCAGGGTGCCGGGGAGCCCAGGCATCTCCCCCCACCCCACCTCTTCTCTCCCAGGTCTTGCGCTACTTCGACTACGTCTTCACGGGCGTCTTCACCTTCGAGATGGTGATCAAGGTGAGCGGGGGGGTTACGCGGGGCGGGGGGCCCCTCCGGCACCCCCTCACCCCCCCTTACCCCCCGCAGATGGTGGATTTGGGGCTGGTGCTTCACCAAGGTGCCTATTTCCGGGACCTGTGGAACATCCTGGACTTCATCGTGGTCAGCGGGGCGCTGGTGGCCTTCGCCTTCACGTGAGTCCCCCTCGGGGACACGGCGGGGTCCGGGGCAGGGGTGGGCACGCCTGGCTCCCCCCACGCTCGGGGGCGGCGTTGGCACCGGGGAGAGGGACGGGGGGACGGCGGGGAGGGGATGGAGGCGGCGGGGGTCTCGCCTCTCCCAGTGCCTCCCAGTGGGGCTGTCCCACCTCCGCTCAGCCCCGCTGGGCTCCGTCCCGCGGCCGCGCAGCCGCTCGCCGCCCGCCCACCGCGTCTGCTGCCCGGCTGTCCGCGCTCTGCTCTGTCGCTTGACGTCCGTCCTCGGCCGCTTGCCGCTGCGCTGTGTCGTCCTGTCACCGTCCCGGTGTCCCCGCGCCCCGGCAGCGCCGCCCCTGCGTCCCCAGGCAGGATCAGGCCCCGGTGCCTGTGGGGCCGAGCAGTGCAGAAACCCCAGAGCCATGCGCAGGGCTGGAGTAAGCCCTAACTAACGATGAGAGGAGTTCCCTAGCAAAGGATGAGTAGCCTCTTTGTAAGGGATGAGGAGTCTCCTAGAAACAGATGAGCATCCCCCAAGTCACTGAGCATCCCCCGAGTAAAGGGAGAGCATCCCCCGAGTGACAGAGCATCCCTGAGTGATCGAGCATCCTCAAAGCAAAGGCTGAGCATCCCCCACGTAAAGCGTGAGCATCCCCCGAGTAACTGAGCATCCCCCAAATAAAGAGTGAGCATCCCCTGAGTGACTGAGCATCCTTAAAGTAAAGCGTGAGCATCCCCCGAGTAACTGAGCCTCCCCCAAGTAAAGGATGAGCATCCCCCAAGTAGCTGAGCATCCTTAAAGTAAGGGGTGAGCATCCCCCCAAGTAAGGGGTGAGTAAACCCGGAGCAGACCCTGAGGACCTCCCGGGAAGCCGGGATCCCCCGTGGCTCCCCCAGCCTCCCGCTGGGAAGGGGCCGGGGGGCGCGGGCACGGGGCGGGGGCCGGGCTCTCACCGTGCCTTGTCTCTCCCCTTCCTCTGCCACCGGCCGCAGGAGCAGCTCACGGTAAAGTCTTTCTGCCTTCGTCTCCCGCCCGTCTCCGTCCTCGTGCTCTCCTCGTGCTCATGGTTGCGCCTCGCTCCCCCCCCCACTCCCCCCTCTGCATCCCCCTCCCCAAAAGCAGCCTCAGGGATGGGGCCACGGGAAACGCCAGGCTCTCCCTGGCGTGGGATGAGTGTGGGGGGCCTCAGCCTGGAGCCCCCCCGGCTGGGCAGCCGCTGCCCGCTTGGCCAGGGAGGGGACCGTCACCGCTGGGGAGAGGAGGGGACGGAACCGCCTGCGGTTCTGCCGGGACGCCGGGGCGCCCGAGCCGCCGTGCCGGGGGCCCCACGTCTCCCCGTGCCCCCCGCAGTGGCAGCAGCAAGGGGAAGGACATCAACACCATCAAGTCCCTCCGCGTCCTCCGCGTCCTCCGGCCCCTGAAGACCATCAAGAGGCTGCCCAAGCTCAAGGTGGGCGAGGGGGCGGATGGGGAGGGGGGCTTCGCTCCCCACCCCGGGTGCGGGGTGGGGGGTCCCGGCCAGCGCCGACCCCCTCCCTGGTCCCCGTCCCCAGGCCGTCTTCGACTGCGTGGTGAACTCCCTGAAGAATGTCCTCAACATCCTCATCGTCTACATGCTCTTCATGTTCATCTTCGCCGTGGTGGCCGTCCAGCTCTTCAAGGGCAAGTTCTTCTACTGCACCGACGAGTCCAAGGAGTTCGAGAAGGACTGCAGGTACGGCCCGGCCGGGCGGGGGTCCGCCGCCCCCCCGCCCCGTCCCACCGCCCCCTCCCCTCCCAGGGGGGAATACCTGGTCTACGAGAAGGACAACGAGGTGAAGGCGCAGAAGCGGGAGTGGAAGAAGTACGAGTTTCACTACGACAACGTCCTCTGGGCGCTGCTCACCCTCTTCACCGTCTCCACCGGCGAGGGGTGGCCGCAGTAAGGGCGCAGGGACCGGCGGGGGGATGCAGGGCCGGGGACACCAGGACCCCCACCCCGTCCCTGCCCTCGTCCTGCTGCAGGGTCCTCAAGCACTCGGTGGATGCCACCTACGAGAACCAGGGTCCGAGCCCCGGTTACCGCATGGAGATGTCCATCTTCTACGTGGTCTACTTCGTGGTCTTCCCCTTCTTCTTCGTCAACATCTTCGTGGCCTTGATCATCATCACCTTCCAGGAGCAGGGGGACAAGATGATGGAGGAGTACAGCCTGGAGAAGAACGAGGTGCCGCCGCCAGGCCCCCCCAGCGCCTTTCGGGGAGCCCCCCGCCGGGCCGGGGGTCGGTGACGCCCACCCTGTCCCCTCACCCTGCAGAGAGCCTGCATCGACTTCGCCATCAGCGCCAAGCCCCTGACGCGGCACATGCCGCAGAACCGGCAGAGCTTCCAGTACCGCATGTGGCAGTTCGTGGTGTCGCCGCCCTTCGAGTACACCATCATGGCCATGATCGCCCTCAACACCATCGTCCTCATGATGAAGGTCAGCAGGGAGGGGCTGGGGGTCCTGGGGAGCCCCTCTGGCTCTGTCCCATCCCTGTCCCCTGGGACCCGTGTGTGTCCCCTTGGTCCCGTCCCCTGGGGTTTGTCCTTCTCCCCGGGACTTTTCCCTGTCCCCCGGTCCTGTCCCCCTGGCTCCATCCTATCCCTGGATCCACCCTGTCCCGCTGGATCTGTCCCTGTCCCCCCAGGACCTATCCTGTCCTCCTGGATCCATCCTACCCCCCGGGATGCACCCCTGTCCCCCCGGGAGCTGTCCCCATCCCTGTCCCCGTCCCCGTCCCCATCCTCCGCACTGTCCCCCCAGTTCTACGACGCCTCGGACGCCTACGAGAACGTGCTGAAGATGTTCAACAACGTCTTCACCTCCCTCTTCTCCCTCGAGTGTCTCCTGAAGATCATGGCCTTTGGCGTGCTGGTACGTGCCGCTGTGCGCTGGGGAGGGGGACCCTGGGGACCGCAGGGGACTGGTGCCACGCGTCCGGCCCCGGGCCATCCCGCACCGCGCTGGCAGGATCCCGGGAGCCAGTGCACGGGTGACTGGGATCCCGGCAGCCGGTGCACGGGTAACTGCGGGATCCCAGCAGCCGGTGCGCAGGTACCCATGGGATCTGGGGAGCCGGTGCACGGGTAACTGGGCTCCCGGGAGCTGGCACGCCGGCGGCACCGCTGCCCCGTGTCCCTCCTCCCCTTCCCTTCACAGAATTACTTCCGTGACGCCTGGAACATCTTCGACTTTGTCACGGTCCTGGGGAGCATCACGGACATCCTGGTGACGGAGTTTGGGGTAGGTGGGAGCCGCCGCGGCCCCGGGGCCAGGGCTGGGCTCCGCTCAGCCCCGCTCACCCCTCGTGTCCCCCCAGAACAACTTCATCAACCTCAGCTTCCTGCGGCTCTTCCGGGCGGCGCGGCTCATCAAGCTGCTGCGCCAGGGCTACACCATCCGCATCCTGCTCTGGACCTTCGTCCAGTCCTTCAAGGTGCTGCCCAGCGCCCCCCAAACCCCACATCCCCCCGGCCACCCTCACCCGCGGGCTGGCAGCCCAGCCCGCCCCGGGGGCCGCCTCCAGCCCCGGCACGGCGTGACCGGCCCCGCTTTGCCCCCAGGCTCTGCCCTACGTCTGCCTGCTCATCGCCATGCTCTTCTTCATCTACGCCATCATCGGAATGCAGGTGAGAGCCCCTGCCCCCCGGTCCCCCAGCCCCTCGCCCCGGCCCCCCGCTCCCCCTGAGCCGTCACGGCCACCCCAGGTCTTCGGCAACATCGGCATCGAGGAGGAGGACGACGAGTCAGCCATCACCCAGCACAACAACTTCCGCACCTTCTTCCAGGCCCTCATGCTCCTCTTCCGGTGAGTCCCCCCGGCACGGTCCCGGTGCCACCGGGGATACCCAGTGCCGTCCCAGTGTGTCCCCCCGGCACGGTCCCGGTGCCACCGGGGATACCCAGTGCCGTCCCAGTGTGTCCCCCCCGGCACGGTCCCGGTGCCACCGGGGACACCCAGTGCCGTCCCGGTGTGTTCCCCCGGCACGGTCCCGGTGCCACCGGGGATACCCATTGCCCTGCCGCATGTCCCCTCGGCACGGTCCCCGTGCCGCCTGGGGTACCCAGTGCCATCCTGGCATGTCCCCCCAGCACGGTCCTGGTGCCACCCAGGGTACCCAATGCCGGTGTGTCCCCCCGGCACAGTCCCCGTGCCGCCTGGGGTACCCAATACCGGCGTGGCCCCTCGGCACGGTCCCGGTGCCCCCCGGGGTACCCAGTGCCGTGCCGGCGTGGCCCCCTGCCCGGCCTCCTCCCCAGTGGGGGTCACCCAGCAGCGTCCCCCCCTTTGCCGCAGGAGCGCCACGGGGGAAGCCTGGCACGAGATCATGCTGTCCTGCCTCAGCGGGAAGCCCTGCGACCAGAACTCGGGCATCAAGGAGGATGAGTGCGGCAACGAGTTCGCCTACTTCTACTTCGTCTCCTTCATCTTCCTCTGCTCCTTCCTGGTGAGCCCCGGGGGGCGCGGGGGGGACCCTGGCCCGGCCCCCCCACCCCGACACCCCGCTCTTGCCCCCCCCAGATGCTGAACCTCTTCGTCGCCGTCATCATGGACAACTTCGAGTACCTGACGCGCGACTCCTCCATCCTGGGCCCCCACCACCTGGACGAGTACGTCCGCGTCTGGGCCGAGTACGACCCCGCCGCCTGGTAAGGACCCCCGGTCCCCTTTCCGCGCCGGGGTGCGGCGGCTCCCGGGGGCTTGGCTGGCCGGACCGTGTCCCCCCCGAGCCGTGCAGCGGGGTCCGGGGGGCACAGCAGGTGCCCAAGAGCCCCCCCAGGTCCTCTGGGGCCAGTGGCCCTGGTGTCCCCCCGGGGAGGGGTCCCCCAGGGGCTGTCCCCCCCCCGAGGGGATGTCCCCCAGGTCCGCCATCCCCACACAGCCGTGGGGGGCCCGGCCCCCCACCACAGCGCCGATTAACCTGTCCTCTCTCGATTGTAGGTGCTCGGCCGCCGGATTGCTCCCTCTTGCCCCCGCCCCAGCCCCCAGCCCCAGTGCAATGCAAAGCGCCTTGGCCGGACCCGGGGGGTCCCGGGGGGTCCCTGCCCTCTCCTGGGGGGTCTCTGTTGTGTCCCAGGGTCCCCCGTGATGCCCTGGGGGCTCCCTGGCTGCTCTCGGGATGTCCCGTGATGCTCTGCCAGGTCCTCAGTGCCCTGTACTGGGCCGGACTGGTCCATACTGGGATCAGCGGGGATGGAGCCGGGGGGGGGCTCCAACCCTCCCCACCACCACCCCGCGCCCCCCCCATCCCCGTCGCAGCCAAGAGGCGGCTCAGCATGGGGGGGTCCCAGCCCCCAGCCCCATCCTCCCCCCGCCCCAGGGTCCGTGCCTCAGTTTCCCCGGCCCCCGGCGCGTCCGCGGTCGCGCGCGTCTCCGGCGTCCGCACTAACCCCCCTGTATTCTTCTTGCAGTGGCCGCATTCATTATAAGGATATGTACAGTTTATTACGCGTAATATCTCCCCCATTGGGCTTAGGCAAGAAATGCCCTCATAGGGTTGCTTGCAAGGTTTGACTTACACTAAAAACCTGCTGAGCATCAACGGAATGAATGTTGCTTATGGTTTCTCGGATATATATATGATATCTATATATATATATATACACAGACACGTCCCGCACCCCGGGGCCGGCCCCAGCCCCCAGCGCGCCGCATGGAGCCCCCGTCCCTGCCCAGCTCTGCTTGCTGCGGCCCCCGGCCGCGCGGCCGGACCCCCAGTGCCGCGGGGCTGCATGGGCACCGGCCATCGCCTTCCTCCCCTCCTCCTCCTCCTCCTCCGCGGGGCCCTGGGCTGCGGCCGGCCGGGTTTAAACCTCTTTTTTTTTTTTCCTTATTGTTTTTTTTTTTATTTTTTATTTTTTTCTCCGCGTCTCTCTGTCTCTCTCGCCTCTTTTTTGTCCTTTTTCTGTCCGATGTCTCTTCCTTCTTGTTCTCTCCGCTCCCAGGGGCCGGCTGACTTTCATGGACATGTATGAAATGCTGAGACATATGTCCCCGCCCCTGGGTTTAGGCAAGAAATGCCCACCCCGTGTTGCTTATAAGGTAGAATAACTCTTCCCACCAGAGCGAAGCCCCCAAAGCCGTGCCGGTTCCCAGCGGCGGCACCGACTCAGCCCGGCCGATGCTTCTCGGCCTCTTTTTTTTCTTTTGCTTGGTTTTTTTTTTTTTTTTTTTGGTTTTTTGTTGGTTTTTTTTGTCGTTTTTCTCCTCCTGCGGCAAGCCCTGACCGGCGCGGCGGCCGCCGGCCCCGCTGAGCCTCCGCGCGTCCCCCAGGACGGGCTGGGTAAGATCCGCCGCCCGAGGAGCGTGTGCCCCCCGCCACCGCCCTGCCCGCCGCGGGCTGGAGGCGCGGGGCTGGACCCCCGGAGCCCCTGGTGGGGACCCCCCCATTGGGCTCGGCCAGCCCCCCCAGAGCCCCTATGTGGGGACCCCCATTGGGCTCGGCCAGCCCCCCCAGAGCCCCTATGTGGGGACCCCCATTGGGCTCGGCCAGCCCCCCCAGAGCCCCTATGTGGGGACCCCCATTGGGCTCAGTCAGCCCCCCCGGAGCCCCTATTTGGAGACCCCCCCCATGGGGCTCAGCCAGCCCCCCCAGAGCCCCTATTTGGGGCCAGCCCCCCCAGAGCCCCTATTTGGGGACCCCCATGGGGCTCAGCCAGCCCCCCCAAAGACTCTATCTGGGGCCAGCCCCCCCAGAGCCCCTATTTGGGGACCCCCCCCATGGGGCTCAGCCAGCCCCCCCAAAGACTCTATCTGGTGCCAGCCCCCCCAGAGCCCCTATTTGGGGACCCCCCCCCATGGGGCTCAGCCAGCCCCCCCAAAGACTCTATTTGGGGCCAGCCCCCCCAGAGCCCCTATTTGGGGACCCCCCCATATGGCTCAGCCAGCCCCCCCAAAGACTCTATTTGGGGCCAGCCCCCCCAGAGCCCCTATTTGGGGACCCCCCCATATGGCTCAGCCAGCCCCCCCAGAGCCCCTATTTGGGGACCCCCATGGGGCTCAGCCAGCCCCCCCAGAGCCCCTATTTGGGGACCCCCCCATATGGCTCAGCCAGCCCCCCCAGAGCCCCTATTTGGGGTCCCCCCCCATGGGGCTCAGCCAGCCCCCCCAGAGCCCCTACTGGGGCCTGCCCCCCCAGAGCCCCTATTTGGGGACCCCCATGGGGCTCAGCCAGCCCCCCAGAGCCCCTATTTGGGGACCCCCCCATATGGCTCAGCCAGCCCCCCCAGAGCCCCTATTTGGGGTCCCCCCCCATGGGGCTCAGCCAGCCCCCCCCGAGCCCCTATTGGGGCCTGCCCCCCCAGAGCCCCTGTTGGGGACCCCCATGGGGCTCAGCCAGCCCCCCCAGAGCCCCTATTGGGGCCAGCCCCCCCATACTGGGGGTCCCCGTGGGGCTCGAGGCCGCCTCGCCCCGAGCAGCCCAGTTTTAGGGACCCCGGGCTCACGCTGCCCGCCCAGAGGGGCCCCCCCGGGCTCTCCCTCGCCCCTGCCGCCTCCCCCCACTCTCCCCTCTCCGTCCCCCCTCCCCTGGCAGCGAGCCCCCCGGCCCCCGCCCGGCCCCCCCGGCTGCTGCACGGCCCGCGACCCCCGGCCGCGGGGGCTTCGGGTGCTCGGGAGCTGCATCGTGGGGCACGGGGGGGGCCGCGCGCCGCGGCGGGGGCGTGGGGACGCTGCATCTCCGTGCCTCAGTTTCCCCATCGGCATTGCTCGCTCCCTGCCCCGCTGCTCGGCACCCCCGAATCCCCCCTCACGGGGCTGCATGGGGGGGTCCCTGCCCTTTTCGGGGGGACCTTCCGCCACCCGCTTGGCGCTGGGAGCTGGGGAGGGCGCGGGGCACCGTGGGGCTGAGGCCTGGCAAACTCATCGCTTCTCCCCCCACCCCCAGCCCAGGCACGTCTCCCCGCACCCCCCACCCCGAGGATGCCGGTTTGCCCCCAGAGAAGCCCCCGGCCGCCCCCCGTCCCCGGAGCGGAGCCGGGAACCATCGGCCCCCTCCCCGCTGCATGCGCTGCCCGCTGCATGCGCTGCCCGCCCGGACGCCGGGGTCCCGCTTGGCCGTGCCGTGCCCCCCGCCCCGGGCATCGCGCGGGGGTCCGGGGGCCGCGGCCTGGGGAGAAGGCGGGGGGCCGGGGAGGGGCTCGGGGAGGGCGGCGGGACGCGTGCCTCAGTTTCCCCAGCGGCTGCGGGGTGGCCCCCGCCTTCTCGCCAGCCCCCGGGCACGGCGGGCGGGGGCCGCGGCTGACGCCCCCCGCTCTCTTCGGCCCCGCAGCGGCTGCTCCGCATGGACCTGCCGGTGGCCGACGACAACACGGTGCACTTCAACTCCACCCTCATGGCCCTGATCCGCACCGCCCTCGACATCAAGATTGCCAAAGGCAAGGGGGGACGGGGACCCCGGCGGAGGGGGAATGGGGTCCTCGAGGGGCCGGGATGGGGACTCTGGGGGCGCGGCAGCCTTGGGGGGCCAGGGAGGGGTTGGGGACCAGGGTGCTGGAGGATGGGGATGAGGATGGGGACTCTGCGGGTACGGGGATCCTGGAGATTGGGGATGAAATCCTGAGGGAATGGGGCCCAAGAGCCTGGGGGGACAGGGACCCTGGGGGCATGGGGACAGGGACCCTGGGGGCATGGGGACTGGGCTCCCTTGGGTGACGAGGACAGGGACGGGGTCCCTGGGGTGAAGGGGACAAGAACTGGGAGCCCAGGGATGGAGGCCCCTGGGGAATGGGGGAAAAGGGGGGACAGGGGGACATCGGGGGACAGGGGGATCCGTCAGGGTCCATGGGGCAGGGCAGAGGTGTCCCTGGGGGGGGACAGGGAGGTTCCCCATGGGGCGCGTGAGGGCAGGGGGTGGCAGGGGGGCCCCTGGGGGGACAGGGACGGGCGGCCCCCGAGGGGACGGGGCGCTCAGCCCTCTCTCCGCAGGGGGAGCCGACAAGCAGCAGATGGACGCGGAGCTCCGCAAGGAGATGATCGCCATCTGGCCCAACCTCTCCCCCAAAAACCTGGACCTGCTCGTCACCCCCCACAAGTGTAAGGGACCGTCCCCGTCCCCGTCCCCATCCCCCTCCCCGTCCCCCTCGTCCCTCACCCTCTGCACCCGCAGCCACCGACCTGACGGTGGGGAAGATCTACGCCGCGATGATGATCATGGAGTACTACCGGCAGAGCAAAGCCAAGAAGCTGCAGGCCATGCGGGAGGAGCAGGTGGGGCTCCCAAACCCGTCCCCTCCCCGCGGCCCTGCGGTGTCCCCAGCCCAGCTCTGTGCCCTCCCCGTGTCCCTCCAGTGTCCCTGCTCCAGCTCTGTCCCCTCCTCTGCCACCTCCAGCATCCCCATCCCACTCTTGTCCCCTTCCCAAGTCGCTCCTGTGGTCCCGTCCCATCCCTGAGCATCCCTCCAGTGTCCCTGCTCCAGCTCTGTCCCCTCCTCTACCACCTCCGGTGTCCCCATCCCAGCCCTGTCCCCTTCCCATGTCTCTCCAGTATCTCCAAGCGTCCCAGCTTCATCCCATCTTTGTGTCCCCATCCCCAAGCATCCCTCCAGTGTCCCCATCCCCTCTCCCTGTCCCCATCCCTTCCCCGACTGCTCCAGCTCTGTCCCCTCCCCGTGTCCCCATCCCCTCCCCATGTCCCCATCCCATCCCCGGCTGCCCCAGCTCTGTCCCCTCCCCGTGTCCCCATCCCCTCCCCATGTCCCCATCCCATCCCCGGCTGCCCCAGCTCTGTCCCCTCCCCGTGTCCCCATCCCCTCCCCATGTCCCCATCCCATCCCCGACTGCTCCAGCTCTGTCCCCTCCCCATGTCCCCATCCCATCCCCATGTCCCCATCCCATCCCCGACTGCCCCAGCTCTGTCCCCTCCCTGTGTTCCCATCCCCTCCCCATGTCCCCATCCCTTCCCCGGCTGCCCCAGCTCTGTCCCTTCCCTGTGTCCCCGCATCCCAGCCCCATACCGCCCATGCTGTGTCCCCACCACGTCCCCATCGCGTCCCCACCGCGTCCCCAGCCACTCTTGTGTCCCCGCAGAACCGGACGCCGCTGATGTTCCAGCGCATGGAGCCGCCATCCCCCACGCAGGAGGGGACCCCGGGGCTGGACGCGGCGCCCACGGCTGAGCCGGGCGCGGGGCTGTAAGTGCCACGGGCCCCATCCTGCCCCTGCCCGGCGCGGGGCGGCCGGGAGGGGGCTGAGCCGCCTGTGCCCCCCAGGGCCGCGCGCGACAGGGGCCTGAAGGAGAGTCAGTCCTGGGTCACCCAGCGCGCCCAGGAGATGTTCCAGAAAACGGGGACCTGGAGCCCTGAGCGGGGACACCCCGAGGACATCCCCAACAGCCGCCCCAACTCCCAGGTGAGGGGCTGCGCCACCCCGGGGTCCCCCAAGCCCCGGCCAGCCCCACGTCCCTCCAGCCCCCCGGTCCCCAGGGGTCCCCTGAGCCCCATCTCCCCTGTGTCCCTCCAGCCCCCCGGTCCCCAGGGGTCCCCTGAGCCCCATCTCCCCTGTGTCCCTCCAGCCCCCCGGTCCCCAGGGGTCCCCTGAGCCCCATCTCCCCTGTGTCCCTCCAGCCCCCCGGTCCCCAGGGGTCCCCTGAGCCCCATCTCCCCTGTGTCCCTCCAGCCCCCCGGTCCCCAGGGGTCCCCTGAGCCCCATCTCCCCTGTGTCCCTCCAGCCCCCCGGTCCCCAGGGGTCCCCTGAGCCCCATCTCCCCCATGTCCATCCGTCCCCCATGTTCCCAGGGGTCCCCGTGTCCCCACCTGCACATCCATCCCGATGTCCCCTGGTGCCGGCCCCCCCAAACTCTGCGTGGCACGCTGCTGTGCCTGGGGCGGGGGATGTCCCCGGTGTCGGTGCCGCCTGCCCCCCGGTGCCTCAGTTTCCCCTGTTGACGCCCCTGTCCCCCGCAGTTGGTGGAGATGCGCGAGATGGCGAAGGACGGCTACTCTGACAGCGACTACCTGCCCATGGAGGGGCACGGCCGCGCCGCCTCCATGCCGCGGCTCCCCGCCGAAAACCAGGTGAGGGGACCCCTTCCGGGGTGCTGCCGGGCACGGCCGCAGCCCCGCTGCCTGCGCCAGCCGAGGGGCAGCCGGCACGGCTGTCCCTGTCCCCCCGAGGACACCAGAGACGGTCCCCAGGCTCAGCAGCGCGACCCCATCGCCCCCCTGCAGCCCCTTCCCACGCTGCTGTGGCCAGCGATGCTTTAATGGGGGGGTGGGGGTGGCTTTTGGGGGGCCGGGACGCCTGGCCCGTGCCGTGGTGGCGAGGGCAGCGTGGTCGCGGTGGGGTGTGACCCTGCCGATGCACCCGATGGCAGGAGCAGTGTCCCGTGTCCCCCCCGATGGCTGCAGCTGCTGGGTTGGGGGCTTGGGGGGGCATGAGCATGGCGGCAGTGGGCAGGGGGCTTGGGGGGGGGGCATGAAGCCGGGGGGGGAGATGCCACCTCCCCCCGCTCCGAGCCGTGGCCGCGGGGCAGCCAGGTGGCCACCGGTCCCTGTGCGGGGACGCTCCCGCATCTGCTCCAGCGCGGGGTCGAGCCTGCCCCGGCGCAGGCGCACGTCTCCCCCCCGGCAGCCGTGAAGCGGGGAGCCATGGCCACCGTGGCCACCCAACGGGGACTGGCGTCCTCTGTGCCAGCGGGCGCCCCCGGCTTTGGCGGTGTCGCCCCCTCTGCATGCCCAGGCCCGGGGACGGGGACAGGGACAGGGACAGGGACGGGGACAGGGATGCTCTGGCTGCTCTGCTCATTGCTGCTGCTCGCCCGGCCGGTGCTTGGCTCCCTGCGGGGCGACCCCGCTCCCGCTCTCCCCGGCCCCCCTCGCTCCCGCTGGCCCCGCGTTTACTCTGGTCTCTCTCTCTCTCCCGGCTCTGCGGGCACGCCTGGGCTGGCTCTAGCAGAGGAGGAAGGTCCGACCCCGAGGGAATAACCTCAGTGTAGGTACCGCCGGGCCCCGCCAGAGCCCCCCGCTCCGCCTGCTCCTTCCCGGCCCCTTACCCTGTGCAGCCGTCCCTCCCTCCCCCCATCCCTCCCTCCATCCCTCCCTGCTCTTATCTTGCTGTCCCCTGCTCCAGCCATCTCTGTCCCACCAGCTCCCGGTCTTCATCACTCTCCTTTCACTGCTGCATCCCTCCCTGCATCCCTCCATCCCTCCCTGCATCCTTCCCTGCATCCCTGCATCCCTCCCTGCATCCCTCCCTGCATCCCTCCATCCCTCCCTGCATCCTTCCCTGCATCCCTCCATCCCTCCCTGCGTCCCTGCATCCCTCCCTGCATCCCTCCATCCCTCCCTGCGTCCCTGCATCCCTCCCTGCATCCCTCCATCCCTCCCTGTGTCCCTCTCTGCATCCCTCCATCCCTCCCTGCTTCCCTCCATCCCTCCCTGCATCCCTGCTTCCCTCTATCCCTCCCTGTGTCCCTCCATCCCTCCCTGCTTCCCTCCCTGCTTCCCTCCATCCCTCCCTGCTCCCCTCCCTGCATCCCTGCATCCTTCCCTGCATCTCTCCATCCCTCCCTGCTTCCCTCCATCCCTCCCTGCTTCCCGGCATCCTTCCCTGCATCCCTCCATCCCTCCCTGCATCTTTGCATCCCTACATCCCTCCCTGTGTCCCTCCCTGCATCCCTGCATCCTTCCCTGCTTCCCTCCCTGCGTCCCTGCATCCCTCCCTGCATCCCTCCATCCCTCCCTGCATCCCTGCTTCCCTCCATCCCTCCCTGTGTCCCTCCATCCCTCCCTGCTTCCCTCCCTGCATCCCTCCATCCCTCCCTGCATCCCTGCTTCCCTCCATCCCTCCCTGCATCCCTCCATCCCTCCCTGCATCCCTGCTTCCCTCCATCCCTCCCTGCATCCCTCCATCCCTCCCTGTGTCCCTCCATCCCTCCCTGCTTCCCTCCCTGCATCCCTCCGTGTCCCTCCCTGCACCCCTGCATCCCTGCTTCCCTCTATCCCTCCCTGTGTCCCTCCCTGCATCCCTGCTTCCCTCCCCGCTTCCCTCCATCCCTCCCTGCTTCCCTCTCTGCTTCCCTCCATCCCTCCCTGCTTCCCTCCCTGCATCCCTCCATCCCCCCCGTGTCCCTCCATCCCTCCCTGCTTCCCTCCATCCCTCCCTGCTTCCCTCCCTGCTTCCCTCCATCCCTCCCTGTGTCCCTCCATCCCCCCCGCGTCCCTCCATCCCTCCCTCTCTCCATCCACCTTGCCCTTGCACCAGCTCTCCCTCCATCCAGCCTTTAGTCATTCCGCCATCCTCTGTCCCTCCGTCCTTCTGTCCCTCTGTCCTTCCAGCCCACTCCCCTCCCTCCCGGTCTCTCTCCGTCCTGTCTATCCAGGGGCACCCGCTCACCGGCCATCTCCTGACTCTTCCCCGTCTGTCTGTCCATCCATTCCCAGTCCCTGCCCCCGGCCCCCCTTCCTTGGCCCCCCTGTGCCCCCCTCTTGTCCCTCCCCTCCCTGTCCCATCCCCTGGGCCACCTGGACCCTCGTCGCCCCCTGTTCCAGCACCAGCGTGGCCAGTGAGGAGCAGCATCCCTGTCCCCCTGCCCCTCTGTCCCTCTGTCCCGTCCTCCCCGGTGGCCGGCGACGCCCAGGGGTCCCCGGCGGCGGCGGCGCAGCTCAATGGTTAGAGCAGCGGAGGGGGGGTCTGTCCCAGGGGGCCGAGACGCTGCACCGGAGCGTGTCCGTCCCCAGGGCCATGGGGACGCAGTGACGGGGACGTGGTGTCCCTCCCAGCCCGGCTGCGGGACCCCCGCAGGGAGCACAGCGGGCCGGCACCCACGGAGGCTAGGGGCCGTGGGGACGGTGGCCCAGCAGGGCACGGCTCCGGTGGCTGCGGGGACGGCTCCAGTCCTGGCTGCGGGAGCAGAGCCTGCGTCTGCGGCAAGAGGGGAGCAGGGATGGGGCCGGGGGGCTCCGGCCGAGGGCTGGGGCAGGACGGGAGGGAGGCTGGGACGTACAGACAGACAGATGGATGGATGGATGCATGGACGAATGGCTGGACAGGCGGATGGATGGATGCATGGATGGATGGATGGACGGACAGATAGCTGGAGGGACGAAGAGAGACAAACGGGCCAGCGCGCACAGGTAACGCACGCACCTCTTCCCTCCAGCCTCCCTGGCCGCGGGAGCCGGCCCCCCGGCCCCCGGCCCCTCCATGACCGTCCCCGCTCTGCTCTTGCCCGCAGACCATCTCGGACGCCAGCCCCATGAAGCGCTCGGCCTCCATGCTGGGCCACCCGCGCGCCCGGGGCATCCGCCTGGACGACTACTCGCTGGAGCGCGTCATCCCCGAGGACGGCCAGCGGCACCACCAGCGCCGGCGGGAACGGAGCCACCGCACCTCCGAGCGCTCCCTCAGCCGCTACACCGACGTGGACACAGGTGGGACCCCGCCGTCCCCCACCTCCACCCTCCCTGGGGCACCCCGCGCCTCCCGCCCGGGCGTCCCGTGGGTCGCGCCGTCTCCTCCCGCCTCGGGTGTCCCCAAGGCCACCCTGTCTCTGACGGGGTGTCTCACCCAGGTGTCCCCTGGGCCACCCCATCTCCTCCACCGGGTCCCCACATCCCTCCACCTTGGGTGTCCCCTGGGCCACCCCATCGCCTCCACCAGGTCCCCACCTCCTCCTGCCCCAGTTGTCCCCTGGGCCACCCCATCTCTGCCACCGGGTCCCCATCTCCTGCACCCCACGTCCCCTGGGCCACCCCATCTCTGCCACCGGGTCCCCATCTCCTGCACCCCACGTCCCCTGGGCCACCCCATCTCTGCCACCGGGTCCCCATCTCCTGCACCCCACGTCCCCTGGGCCACCCCATCTCTGCCACCGGGTCCCCACCTCCTCCGGCCCCAGCTGCCCACCCCGTGCCGCCCCCCATCGCCCCCCGTCTCCCGCAGGGCTGGGCACAGACCTCAGCGTCACGACGCAGTCAGGCGACCTCCCGCCCAAGGAGCGGGACCCGGAGCGGGGCCGCGCCAAGGACCGCAAGCACCGGCACCACCACCACCACCACCACCACCACCACGGCCCCGGGGACAAGGAGCGCTGTCCCCCCGAGCGGCACGACTACGGGCGGCCCCGCTCCCGCGACCGCCGCTGGTCCCGCTCCCCCAGCGAGGGCCGGGACCACACGGCCCCCCGGCAGGTGGGTGCCACCCTCCGCTCCCCCCTCCGCCTCTAGGCTCCGCGGGAGGGGGCACGGGGACCCCCCGCCCATGGGGGGCAAGGGCTGCCCCCCCTATCCGCATCCCCGGCGGCCTCTCGGCTTGGGGCCCAGCCAAGGACGCCCCGTCCCCGGGACGCCCCCCACCCACCGGCGCTGGCCAGGCTGCCGGGGGGCTTTGGGACCCCCCCGGGGTCCGTGGCTGCTCGGGTGATGGGGGGAGTCCCGTCCCTCCCTACCCATGCTGCCTACCCCAGTTTATACTGGTGGCATCCAGGATCCCAGTTATACCAGCAGAGCCACCCCCAGCACCCCGCCTTGGGGTCCAGCCCCCCAGGAGGGGCAGCAGACAGAGGGAGGGTGATGGGGGGCGGGGGAAAGGGGGCGAGCCCTCGGGGGGAGCTGGGGGTGCAAGGGGGGGTGGCAGTTGGCCGCGGCGACGCTTCCACCCCTCCAGATGCCCCCGCACCCCCTTTCCGCTCTCGGCCGTCCCTGCCTGTCCCTGCCCGCACAGAGCCACCTCGCTTGGCCCCCGGTGCCCCCAGCTGCTTGGGGGGGGCCTGCCTTGATTCATCTCTCTGTTTCCCCATCGCTGTGCTTTGGCTGCGCTGTCACGGCGAGGGGTGGCCCAGGTAAGCGGTTCGGGGCCCCCCACTGTCTGCTCCGGCCCCCCCAGGCTCCAGCGACCCCCACGGCCACGCTGGAAAGTTTGGAACAAAGCTGCCCCCCCGGCGAGGGGCACCGCAGCCGGCCGCTCCCGGAGGAGCCTTTTTGCTGCCCCGGGGCTGTTTCGGGGTGACCCCCCCCATCCCCAGCCCTGCTGCACCCCCTTAGCCCTGCAGGGGACGTGCCTCTGGATGGGGCTGGAGCGGGACCACGGAGCTCCCCCAGCCCTGCTTTGGGGCTCACGGCCCCACGTGCCCGGGACTGGGGCGCAGGGACCCCCCCAGCCCTGCTTTGGGGCGCACGGCCCCACGTGCCCAGAGCTGGGGCCCAGGGGACCCCCCCAGCCCTGCTTTGGGGCGCACGGCCCCACGTGCCCGGGGCTGGGGTCCAGGGGACCCCCCCAGCCCTGCTTTGGGGCTCACGGCCCCACGTGCCCAGAGCTGGGGTCCAGGGGACCCCCCCCAGCCCTGCTTTGGGGCTCACGGCCCCACGTGCCCGGGGCTGGGGCCCAGGGACCCCCCCAGCCCTGCTTTGGGGCGCACGGCCCCACGTGCCCAGAGCTGGGGTCCAGGGGACCCCCCCAGCCCTGCTTTGGGGCTCACGGCCCCACGTGCCCAGAGCTGGGGCCCAGGGACCCCCCAGCCCTGCTTTGGGGCTCACGGCCCCACGTGCCCGGGGCTGGGGTCCAGGGGACCCCCCCAGCCCTGCTTTGGGGCGCACGGCCCCACGTGCCCGGGGCTGGGGTCCAGGGACCCCCCCCAGCCCTGCTTTGGGGCGCACGGCCCCACGTGCCCAGAGCTGGGGCCCAGGGACCCCCCAGCCCTGCTTTGGGGCTCACGGCCCCACGTGCCCGCGGCTGGGGTCCAGGGGACCCCCCCAGCCCTGCTTTGGGGCTCACGGCCCCACGTGCCCGCGGCTGGGGTCCAGGGGACCCCCCCAGCCCTGCTTTGGGGCTCACGGCCCCACGTGCCCAGAGCTGGGGCCCAGGGACCCCCCCAGCCCTGCTTTGGGGCACACGGCCCCACGTGCCCAGAGCTGGGGCCCAGGGACCCCCCCCAGCCCTGCTTTGGGGCGCACGGCCCCATGAGCCCGGGGCTGGGGTCCAGGGACCCCCCCCAGCCCTGCTTTGGGGCGCACGGCCCCACGTGCCCGGGGCTGGGGTCCAGGGACCCCCCCCAGCCCTGCTTTGGGGCTCACGGCCCCACGTGCCCGGGGCTGGGGCCCAGGGACCCCCCCCAGCCCTGCTTTGGGGCTCACGGCCCCACGTGCCCAGAGCTGGGGCCCAGGGACCCCCCCAGCCCTGCTTTGGGGCACACGGCCCCACGTGCCCAGAGCTGGGGCCCAGGGACCCCCCCCAGCCCTGCTTTGGGGCACACAGCCCCACATGTCCAGAGTTGGGGTCCAGGGACCCCCCCAGCCCTGCTTTGGGGCTCACGGCCCCACGTGCCCAGAGCTGGGGTCCAGGGGACCCCCCCCAGCCCTGCTTTGGGGCTCACGGCCCCACGTGCCCGGGGCTGGGGCCCAGGGGACCCCCGCCCAGCCCTGCTTTGGGGCGCACGGCTGCACTGACTGCATCGGGGCCTCAGCCCTTCCAGCCGGGTGTGGGGGCTCCCCACCAGTCCCGGGGGGTGACCATGCTGAGGTTCGGGGGTGCGCAGGCCCCCTCCAGCCCGGGGCTGGGGCACGCAGCCCTGCCAGGGCGATGGCACTGGGGTACACAGCCCTGCACCCCAGGATGGGCGCTGGGGTCCTCACCACCTTGGACTGGGCTGCTTGGACCCCACCCCCCCCGACAGGCAGGGGGGCACAGACCCCCAAAGGCCTGAATTGGGGCGACGTCCCCTGCACCCTCCGGCCAGGCATCGGGGTGCACCGTCCCCGCAGCCCCGGATCGGGGCGCGTGGTCCCCGCTGGTCCCAGACTGGGGTGCGCGGACCCCGAGCCCTGGGTCCCTGCAGGTAACGGATTGGGGTCCACGGCCCCCCGACCCCAAGCCCCCCCCAGTAACAGACTGGCATGGCCCCCCCCCCGCAGGTCCCAGGCTGGGGTGCACCTCCCCAGGTAACAGTTTGGGGTGCAGCGTCCCCCACCCCCGGGCCGACTCTTCCAAACATCTCCAGCCCCCCGCTCCCCCATCTCTCCCGGCTGAACCCCGACCCCCCCCCCCCGAGCTTTGGTTTCTTTTGCCTTGCGAGCGGCTTTGGGGGTCCTAGCAGCCCCCCCCCCCGGCCCCCCCATCCCTCCCTGCACCCCTGTGGCCCCCCCAGCCTCTTCTCACTTCTCTTCCCCTCTGCTCTCTCGTTCCCCCCCCTTTTGTGTCCTCGCCGCTTTTCTCCTGCCCCGTCCCCGCCTGGGCCCCCCGTGTCCGCATGGCCCGTGGCCGTGACCCCCGTGGCCGTGACCCCCCCCCATCTGTGATCCCTCATGGCTGTGACCCCCCGGTGCCCCCCTGCGTCTCTGCTTGGGTCCGTGTCCCCCAAACCCTCGTCTGTGTCCCCCATGTCCGTGACCCCCCCATGCCCGTACCCGTGTCCCCCCGTTGTCCCCGTCCCCCGTGTCCTCCCCACCCACGGCCACGCTCCCCTGTGTCCCTGTCCCCGGTCCCAATCCCTTCCCGTCCATGTCCCCCTGTCCCTCGTGTTGTCCTCGTGTCCGTGTCCCCCCGTGTCCCCATCTCACGTCTTTCCCCTGTCCCCCGTGTCCGTGCCCCCCCGTGTCTGTGTCCACTCCCCGGGTCCTTTCCCGTGTCCCCCATGCCGATGTGCCGTGTCCGTGCCCCTGTGTCCATGTCCCCTGCGTCCATGCCCCCCCGTGTCCGTGCCCCCGTGTCCCCTGTGTCCATGCCCCCCCATGTCTGTGTCCCCCGTGTCCTTTCCCCTGTCCCCCGTGTCCCTTCCCATGTCCCCCATGTCCATGTCCCCTGTGTCTGTGTCCCCCGTGTCCACCCCCCTGTCCATTCCCCTGTGTCCTTTCCCCTGTCCCCCCCGTGTCCCCCGTGTGCCCCCCATGCCCATGTCCTCCGTGTCCCCCGTGTCCCTTCCCGTGTCCCCCCCGTGTCCTTTCCCCTGTCCCCCGTGTCCCCCGTGTCTGCCCCGTGTCTCCCCATGTCCTTTCCCTGTCCCCCCGTGTCTCCCCCGTCCGTGCCCCCCGTGCCCATGTCCCCCTGTCCCCCACGTCCATGCCCCCTGTCCCCCCCGTGTCCCTTCCCGTGTCCCCCCTGTCCGTGCCCCCCGTGCCCATGTCCCCCCTGTCCCCCACGTCCATGCCCCCTCTGTCCCCCACGTCCATGCCCCTGTCCCCCCCGTGTCCCTTCCCGTGTCGCCCCGTGCCCCCCGTGCCCATGTCCCCCCTGTCCCCCACGTCCATGCCCCCCCGTGTCCCCCCGTGTCGCCCCGTGCCCCCCGTGCCCATGTCCCCCCTGTCCCCCACGTCCATGCCCCCCCGTGTCCCCCCGTGTCGCCCCGTGTCGCCCCGTGCCCCCCGTGCCCATGTCCCCCCTGTCCCCCACGTCCATGCCCCCCCGTGTCCCCCCGTGTCGCCCCGTGTCGCCCCGTGCCCCCCGTGCCCATGTCCCCCCTGTCCCCCACGTCCATGCCCCCCCGTGTCCCCCCGTGTCGCCCCGTGCCCCCCGTGCCCATGTCCCCCCTGTCCCCCACGTCCATGCCCCCCCGTGTCCCCCCGTGTCCCCCCCGTGCCCCCCGTGCCCATGTCCCCCCCTGTCCCCCACGTCCATGCCCCCCCGTGTCGCCCCGTGCCCCCCGTGCCCATGTCCCCCCTGTCCCCCACGTCCATGCCCCCCCGTGTCCCCCCGTGTCGCCCCGTGCCCCCCGTGCCCATGTCCCCCCTGTCCCCCACGTCCATGCCCCCCCGTGTCCCCCCGTGTCCCCCCGTGCCCCCCGTGCCCATGTCCCCCCTGTCCCCCACGTCCATGCCCCCCCGTGTCGCCCCGTGCCCCCCGTGCCCATGTCCCCCCCTGTCCCCCACGTCCATGCCCCCCCGTGTCGCCCCGTGTCGCCCCGTGCCCGTGTCCCCCCCGCGCCCCCCGCCGTGATCCCCGGTGTCTCGGTGTTGCTGTAGGGCAGTAGTTCGGTGAGCGGCAGCCCGGTGCTCTCCACCTCGGGGACCAGCACGCCCCGCCGCGCCCGCCGCCAGCTCCCGCCGACCCCCGCCACGCCGCGGCCGCACGTCTCCTACTCCCCCGCCGCCCGCCGCCCCCCGCCCGCCGCGCCGCCCCCCGCCCGCGGGCCCCGCCGCCCGCCGCCCCCCGCCGCCGCCGCCCCCGCCTCGCCCCGCGCCGCCCGCCCCGCCGCCCGCTGGGCCGAAGCCCCCCGCGGCCCCCGCGACCCGGAGCCGCCGCTCGACGGACGCGGCCCCCGGGCTCCGCGGCCCGGCGGCGGCGGCGGCGGCGGGGGGGGGGTCCCGGGGCCGTCGCCCCCCCGGCCCGGCCGGCGGCTGCCCAACGGCTACTACCCGGGCCACGGCGCCGGGAAGGGGCGGCCCGGCCTCCGCGACCCCTACAGCGAAACGGACGATGACTGCTGCTAGCGGCGCCTCCCACGACCTATCGCGACAGGGCGCCGCCGCGACGTATCGCGGCGGGGGGGGGGGGGTGGAGGCCCCCCCGCCCCGCCCGCTCCCGGGGCTATGGATGAGTTTTTATCATCTGGAGGAGCCGCCGCCGCCGCGGGGGGCGGCCCCGGGCCCCCCCGGCCCCGCAGGGCCGCGGCGCCCCGGGCCGGGAGGAGCCGCCGCGGCGGGAGCGGGCAGCGGAGCCCGGGGCGGCTCCGGGCCGGGCACCGGCACCGGGCCCCGGCCCCGGGCCCCGGGCAGCGGCCCCGCCGGGCCGCGCCCCCCGCCCGAGGCACGGAGGCGGCGGGGCCGGGGCTGCCGCCATTGCATGAACCGAGTTACCGAAACCAGAAATAAAGCGAAAAAAAGAAAAAAAACCACCAAGAACAAAGCGACCGACCGACGAACCCCCCCCCGGAACCATTAAAAAGGAGGAATTTTGGATCGAGCCCCTCTCGCTCCTTCCCGGGATCGGGCCCCGGCGGGGGGGGGCACCGGGGGGTCCCGGGGCCGCTCGTCCCTGCCCCCCCCCCGCCCCGGGGCCGCCCCTCCCCTCCCCCCGCCGCCGCGGGAACGAGGAAGCGGCGGAGCCGGGAAACGGCGCGGCCCCGCCCGGGCAACGGGGGGGCACGGACACGGGGGGGGGACACGGACACGGGGGGGGCACGGACACGGGGGGGGAGGCACGGACACGGGGGGAACACGGGGGGAAACGGACACGGGGGGACACGGACACGAGGGGGGGACACGGACACGAGGGGGGGACACGGACGGACACGGACACGGGGGCGGGGACACGGACACGGGGGGGACACGGGGGGAAACGGACATGGGGGGGCACGGACACGAGGGGGGGACACGGACACGAGGGGGGGACACGGACGGACACGGACACGGGGGCGGGGACACGGACACGGGGGGGACACGGGGGGAAACGGACATGGGGGGGGCACGGACACGGGGGGGGGGGGGGGGGGGGCCGCTAAGCGGGAACCGGGGCCGCCCCCCGCCCCCACGGGCAGCACGTGGAGCTTCCCGGAACCGGGGGGTTCCTCCCCCGCCCCCCCCGCTCCTGGCCCCGGGGGGGGGGGAGGCTGAGATGGGGGGGGGGGGGAGGGCAGCTCCCCAAAAAGGAGCGACTCCCCCCAAAGTTTGGGCCAGGACCGGTCGCAGAAAAACCCCGCCCCCCCGCGCCCCCCCGCCCCGGGGGCCCCGAGCCCCCAGGACACAGAGCGACCCCGGGCCCCCAGGACACAGAGCGACCCCGGCCCCAGGACACAGAGCGACCCCGGGCCCCAGGACACAGAGCGACCCCGGCCCCAGGACACAGAGCGACCCCGGGCCCCCAGGACACAGAGCGACCCCGGCCCCAGGACACAGAGCGACCCCGGCCCCAGGACACAGAGCGACCCCGAGCCCCCAGGACACAGAGCGACCCCGGGCCCCCAGGACACAGAGCGACCCCGGGCCCCAGGACACAGAGCGACCCCGGGCCCCAGGACACAGAGCGACCCCGGCCCCAGGACACAGAGCGACCCCGGCCCCCAGGACACAGAGCGACCCCGAGCCCCCAGGACACAGAGCGACCCCGAGCCCCCAGGACACAGAGCGACCCCGGGCCCAGGACACAGAGCGACCCCGGGCCCCCAGGACACAGAGCGACCCCGGGCCCCCAGGACACAGAGCGACCCCGGGCCCCCAGGACACAGAGCGACCCCGGGCCCCAGGACACAGAGCGACCCCGGCCCCCAGGACACAGAGCGACCCCGGGCCCCAGGACACAGAGCGACCCCCGGCCCCCAGGACACAGAGCGACCCCGGCCCCCAGGACACAGAGCGACCCCGGGCCCCAGGACACAGAGCGACCCCGGGCCCCCAGGACACAGAGCGACCCCGAGCCCCCAGGACACAGAGCGACCCCGAGCCCCCAGGACACAGAGCGACCCCGGCCCCCAGGACACAGAGCGACCCCCGGGCCCCAGGACACAGAGCGACCCCGGGCCCCAGGACACAGAGCGACCCCGGGCCCCCAGGACACAGAGCGACCCCGAGCCCCCAGGACACAGAGCGACCCCGGGCCCAGGACACAGAGCGACCCCGGCCCCCAGGACACAGAGCGACCCCGAGCCCCCAGGACACAGAGCGACCCCGGGCCCCAGGACACAGAGCGACCCCGAGCCCCCAGGACACAGAGCGACCCCGGCCCCAGGACACAGAGCGACCCCGAGCACCCAGGACACAGAGCGACCCCAGGCCCCAGGACACAGAGCGACCCCGGCCCCCAGGACACAGAGCGACCCCGGGCCCCAGGACACAGAGCGACCCCGGCCCCCAGGACACAGAGCGACCCCGAGCCCCCCAGGACACAGAGCGACCCCGAGCCCCCAGGACACAGAGCGACCCCCGGGCCCCAGGACACAGAGCGACCCCGAGCCCCCAGGACACAGAGCGACCCCGGCCCCAGGACACAGAGCGACCCCAGGCCCCAGGACACAGAGCGACCCCGGGCCCCCAGGACACAGAGCGACCCCGGCCCCAGGACACAGAGCGACCCCGGGCCCCAGGACACAGAGCGATCCCGGGCCCCCAGGACACAGAGCGACCCCGGGCCCCAGGACACAGAGCGACCCCGAGCCCCCAGGACACAGAGCGACCCCGGCCCCCAGGACACAGAGCGACCCCGGGCCCCAGGACACAGAGCGACCCCGTGCCCCCAGGACACAGAGCGACCCCGGGCCCCAGGACACAGAGCGACCCCGAGCCCCCAGGACACAGAGCGACCCCGGCCCCAGGACACAGAGCGACCCGAGCCCCCAGGACACAGAGCGACCCCCCGAGCCCCCAGGACACAGAGCGACCCCGAGCCCCAGGACACAGAGCGACCCCGGCCCCCAGGACACAGAGCGACCCCAGGCCCCAGGACACAGAGCGACCCCGAGCCCCCAGGACACAGAGCGACCCCAGGCCCCAGGACACAGAGCGACCCCGAGCCCCCAGGACACAGAGCGACCCCGGCCCCCAGGACACAGAGCGACCCCGAGGCCCCCAGGACACAGAGCGACCCCGGGCCCCCAGGACACAGAGCGACCCCGGGCCCCAGGACACAGAGCGACCCCGAGCCCCAGGGACACAGAGCGACCCCGAGCCCCAGGACACAGAGCGACCCCGGCCCCAGGACACAGAGCGACCCCGGGCCCCCAGGACACAGAGCGACCCCGGGCCCCCAGGACACAGAGCGACCCCGAGCCCCCAGGACACAGAGCGACCCCGAGCCCCCAGGACACAGAGCGACCCCGGGCCCCCAGGACACAGAGCGACCCCGGGCCCCCAGGACACAGAGCGACCCCGAGCCCCAGGACACAGAGCGACCCCCGGCCCCAGGACACAGAGCGACCCCGGGCCCCAGGACACAGAGCGACCCCGGCCCCCAGGACACAGAGCGACCCCGAGCCCCCAGGACACAGAGCGACCCCGGGCCCCCAGGACACAGAGCGACCCCGAGCCCCCCAGGACACAGAGCGACCCCGGGCCCCCAGGACACAGAGCGACCCCCGGGCC
>NC_138851.1:901850-997975 GCF_965183815.1 Platalea leucorodia | reverse complement strand
CGGGCGGCCGAGGCGGTGCCTGAAGCCCCGCCTCGCCGCTCCCGCCTCAGGCGCCCGCCGCGGCCACCCCCTCCGCCGGCGGGGCGGGGCCTGGCTTAAAGGGGCCGCGCGGCGGCAATGGCGGCGCCGTGGCTGTGGCTGCTGGCGCTCTGGGCCGGGCCCGCCGCCGCCCCGCCGCCGCCCGACGCCGAGGTCACGTTCGTGCTGCCCGCCGGGCGCCGGGAGTGCTTCTACCAGGGCGCGCCCGGTAACGCCTCGCTGGAGGCCGAGTACCAGGTACCGGCGGGGGCGGGGCCTGGGGCGGGCCGGTACCGGAGGGGCGGGGCCTGGGACAAACCGGCACCGGAGGGGAGGGGCTTGGGATGAACCGGTGCCGGGTGGGCGGGGTCTGCACAGGAGGGGCGGGGCCTAGGGTGAACCGGTACCGGGGGGGCGGGGCCCGGCATGGACCGGTACCGGATGGGCGGGGTCTGCACAGGAGGGGCGGGGCCTAGGGTGAACCGGTACCGGGGGGCGGGGACTGTACCGGAGGGGCGGGGCCTGGGGTGAGCTGGTACCGGAGGGGGCGGGGCCTGCATCAGAGGGGGCGGGGCCTGTACCGGGGCAGGGCCTGGGACAAACCGGTACCGGAGGGGCGGGGCCTGGGCTGATTCGGTACCGGAGGGGGCGTGGTCTGGGGGAGCCGGTATCTGGGGGCGGGGGCTGTACCGGAGGGGGCGGAGCCTGGGTGATCCGGTACCGGGGGGGCGGAGCCTGGGGCAAACCGGTACCGGAGGGGCGGGGCCTGGGGCGGGCGGGGTACCGGGGAAGCCGGTGCCGGTGCCGGTGCCGGTGCCGGCGGGGGGGTCGCGGTGGCGGCGCCGCCATCCCCGGTCGCGGCAGGTGATCGGCGGGGCCGGGCTGGACGTCGACTTCTCCCTGGAGAGCCCCTCGGGGCTGCTGCTGGCCAGCGAGCGCCGCCGCTCCGACGGCGCCCACACGTGAGTCCCGCCGCCGCGCCCGCCGCGCCCCCGCCGCGCCGCGCCGCGCCCCGCCACGCCCTCCTCTCCCCGCAGCGTGGAGCCCACCGAGGCCGGCGACTACAAGCTCTGCTTCGACAACTCCTTCAGCACCATCTCGGAGAAGCTGGTGTTCTTCGAGCTCATCTTCGACAGCGCCCAGGAGGAGGAGGAGGAGGAGGAGGAGGAGGAGGAAGGCGACGGCTGGGCGGGGGCGGCGGAGCCCGAGGAGACGCTGGAGGTCAAGATGGAGGACATCAAGGTGGGGGCGAGGGGCGGAAGGGCGAGGGGCGGCAGCCGGGATGGGACGGAGGAGGAAGAGCCGGGGCGAGGCGGCCTGCGGAGCCCGGAGCCGCGGCGGCACCGCCGGCACCGCGGCCGGGGGGATTCTGCCCCCGCTGAGACCCCCCGGCGTCCCGCGCTTGGCCTCGGCAGCGTCGGGTTTCCGGTTGGACGCGATGATCTCACGATTTCGACTTAAATCATTCCCCGATTCTGCGTCCGGCTCTGGGGGCCTCGGGACGGGGAAGACGGGGACCCGCGGGAGCGCGTCCGGAGGCGGCCACGGAGCTGCTCCGAGGGCTGGAGCCCCTCTGCTGGGAGGGCAGGCGGGGAGAGCCGGGGGTGCTCAGCCCGGAGAGGAGGCGGCTCCGGGGAGACCTTACGGCACCGCGCCCATGAGAAAGGCGGGGACGGGCTTTTGAGTCGGTCCCGCGGCGATGGAAGGGTTTTGAGCGAAAAGAGGGGAGATTCAGAGGCGACGGAGGGAAGAAATTCTTCCCGCCTCGCTGGGCAACCTGTGCCAGGCTCTCCCCGCCCTCAGCGGGGGCTGCCCCGGCCCCGGCCCCGGTCAAGGTCAGGTTGGACGGGGCTGTGAGCGGCCCCTTCCCGCCCAAGCCCTCCCGGAATCCCGGCAGGAGGCGGCGGGGGCGGGGGGATCCCACCGGCGCCTCCCGTCCCCTCCCCAGGAATCCATCGAGACCATGAGGAGCCGCCTGGAGCGCAGCATCCAGATGCAGACGCTGCTTCGAGCCTTCGAGGCCCGAGACCGAAACCTGCAGGAGAGCAACCTGGGCCGGGTGAACTTCTGGTCGGCCGTGAACTTGACCCTGCTGGTGGTGGTGGCGTTCCTCCAGGTCTACCTGCTGAAGAGCCTCTTCGAGGACAAACGGACGGCGCGGACATAGATGGCGGGGGGGGGATGGCGGCGGCGGGGGGCCGAGCTCCGGCCGCGGCTTCTCCCTCCCGGCCGGGATTAAACCTGCCCGGCTTTGCAGCGCGGTGTCTCGGAGCCGATGCGACGCCGGGGGAGGGCGGTTTGGGGGCGAACCCGGGGCGCCGCCCCCCACGCTCACCCCCGAGGGGCCCCGGCTGAGCGCAAGGAGGAGGCCGAGCACTAAAAACGCCCAGAAAAGGGGATTTAAGCGGCAAATCGTGCCGGTAAACGGGGGCGGCGCTGGGCTGGGGGAGACGGGGAGAGGTGCTCCAAAGGGGGGGGCGCTGGGGGTGCCGCTGCCCCGGGGACGCCCGCGGCGGGAGGAAAAGCAAAAAAATCCCTTGGGTGAGCGCAGAGTTGCCCGCAACTTTGCCGGTGCGGCGTCACCGGGGGCCGGAGCCGGTCCCGGGCCGGGGGGGGGGGGTCGTTATCGATCCCCGAAATCACAATTTCAGCGCGGCGATGGCGGCGGAAGAGCCCGGCCCGGCTCGGGGAGCCCCTCGCTGCCCGGCAAGGGGGGGGTTTCGCACCGGGGCGAAGCAGCCCGCGCCCCGGAGCCCTTTTCCAGCCCCGGGGCTGCCGAAAGCCGCGGCGGGAGAGGCCTCACGTGGCTGCGTCCCGGCGGCGTCGGGATGGGAGCGGAGCAGCGGGGCCGGCGGAGCTCAGGACGGCCGGGGCGGCGCGGCGGGAGCCGGTCTCCTGGGGGGGGGAAGAGAAGAAAAAGCGTTTAGAGAGACCGGCGCTGCCGTCTGCCCGGCGCTCCCCGGCTCGCGGCGGCCCCGGCGCCCGCGGCGGCGATGAACGCGGTCAGGGCCTGGTTGCGCTCGATTCCGCCAGCCGCAGCCCTGTCCCGTCCCATCCGGCGCGGCGCTCGCCGTGGGGCAGAACCGTGGGGCACCGGCTCCGTGGCAAAATCCCCCCGAAATCCCTCTCAGCGCAACGTCCGGCTGCCCCAGAGCCGGCCCCGCTCCCGGCACGCTCCGGTACGCGCCGGGTCCAGCCCTGCACCGGGAGCGGCACCGGCCGCCCCTGGACCTCGTCGCGTCGCCCGCCACGGCCAAGGTCGCCGCAGGCGTCCGGCACGATGGCGCATCCCGCGGCCGGGCCCTCGGCCGATTTATCCCTCGCTCCGGTGGCTGAGGGGTAAATCCCACCGGGAAAGCGGCCTGGCGGGGCTGGATCCCGTATCCCGGCGGTGACGGCAGCCAGAGCCGCTCGCCGGGCCGGAGCCAGACGCGGCTGAGCTCCGGTTCATCCCCCGGCACCGAGCGTTTCCGCGGTGGGGAACGGGGGCTGCGGGGCCGCATCCAGCCCCGGCCCCGCTCGCTCCGGCCGGGAATTCCTCCTCCGACGGCTCCCGCAGCCCCGGCGCTCAAAGACTCCTGGAAATCCAGGGAGCGCCGCGCTTGGGCAGCGCCGGCGGCACCCGCGGGCGTTACGCAGAGGATGCGGATAATCAAGATTTGGGGTTTTGTGAACGGCCGCTGGCGAGGCCTCGGCTCCGGGCGCGGGGCTGGCGGCTCTCCCGGGAGCGGGGCTGTGGCGCGGCGGCCGTGGGGCCCCAAAAGCCCCCCTGGGCCCGGGACCCCCCCGGCAATCGGGGGGAGGGAGGAGGAAAGGGCGAGACCGAAACCACCACAAAGCGCCAGAGGCTTTCACCGAAAATTTGTATTTTTCCCTTTATTTAATTTTTTTTTTTTTAATTTTCTTTTAGTTTATTAATAGGCTACAGACCGGAGGCACTTACGCGTTGGTAAAGTGGAGGGAGAGGAGCGGAGCGGGCCAGTTTGGCCAGTTTGGCCAGCGGCGAGCGAGGGGGAGGCCCCCGCGGCGCTGGCGACGGCGGGGAGAGCGGCACGCGCCGGACAGGACCCCTGGGCCGGGAAGGCGGCGGCAGCACCGGCCACGGATCGGGGCGAGAGCCGCGCCGGGGCCGCCGCCGGCCCCCCCGAAACGCGGGGGGATGCCTGGCATCGACGGCAGCCGGCGCGGCGATGCCCGGATTAATTGGGGGACGGGCCGCGAGCCGCCTCGCCGCGACGGGCAGGGCGCGAGTAAGGCAGGCAGCGCCGCAGCCCCGTCTCCGCGCTGGGCTGGAGGCGATGTTTTTAAAAACCTACGTTATCGTCGGGTTGGGGGCTTCTTTTTCCTTTTTTTTTTTTTAATCTTTTTTATACAATTAACACAGTCTGTAGAAATATTTACAACCTCTGCTCCCCGCCAGCGCGCGGCGCGGCGGCCGGCTCCCCGGGGAAGGCACCGTCGTCTAAGGCAGCGGCAGAGCGGGCAGAGGGGGGGACGCTGCGGACGCGGGGGCCGAGGCCCAGGGCTTCCAGAGCAAAGCTCCCCCCCCGGCCACGAATCCCCGGGGCTCGGCGGCCTCGCAGGGGGCTACCGGGAGCAGCCGGAGCCCCGGGAAGGCCCGGTGCCGGAGGCAGCGGGGAGAAACGCTCCCTCCTCCTCCTCAGACCCGGCGAGGGGTCGCGGTGACACCAAAGCGGGAGGGCGCGGAGCCGGCCGGGATGCTCCGGCACGCTCCCGGCGCGTTATTCCAAGTCTCTTTCCCGGATCGGCCCGGTTTTGGGCGTCGCCGGCGGCCATGGGGGGGGTCTGCGCCGCGGCGGACGCTTTGCGGCGAGCGCCGGGGCCGGAGCGGGGCGAGGGCGGGCGTCGCGGAAGAAATACCTGAGGTTGGCTGCGGAGCCGGCGCCTCGCGCGGGAAGGACTGACCTGGAGAGTCTGCTCCTGCTTTGCGGCGGATTAGATTTATTAGCAAATCGCTATCTGCAGTCCCATCATTTTCCATATATAAATTTTCCTCAAAGCTATAAAAACTGAAATATAGACTATGGTCAAGATTAGCAATCGACTTTCGGGTTTGGGAGAGAAAACCAAAAATCGCTAAGTTTTATATATAATATATTAATACAAAAATTCTGGGGGGGAGGAGGAAGAGGAGGAAGAAGAGGAAGAAAGCGAGGAGGCGGGAAGCTGATCAGCCCCGACGGCGGCTCTGGGAGATGCTGGGCGCAGCCAAGGACAGGCGGCGGTTTTGGAGTCGAGCTCCCCCGTCCCCGTCGCGTACATTCAGGCCATCCCACGGCACGAACGGCGAGCGCCGGCGCGTCCGGAGGGCGGGGGAGAGGGGGGGATTTCCCACAAAGTGCAATATTCGCCCCCCAAAAATATCTATAATCCCCCGCGGTTTATGCTACGGGGCGGGGGTGGGGCAGAGCGGGACCGGGGGCGCCCGGTGCTGGGGGGCTTCTCCGGCGCGGTGCCGACCACCCGCTTGCCGGCTGCGGCGCAGCGGAGGGAGGGCGAGGACGCTGGCGCACTGACGGGGATCGGCCGCGGTTACGCCGCTCCGCTGAGCTGATCACGGGTAGGATGGTTTTAAAAACGAAAGATTAGAGACGGGGTTGGGTCGGTTTTTTTTTTCCCCTCCCCGTTTTCCCCCCCGCCCAAACGGCAAAGGAAAGCGGCAGGCGTCGGGGCAGCCGCTCCGGGAGTCGCTACCAGCCCCTGGGCGGTTAATCGAGCAGGGAGGGTTCGGCCGGGCGGATAATGGTGGGCCGGTTCGGTGCGGCGGGGGGTCTTCTGCTGCGAAGAAGAGAGAAGGGGAACAGAGGCGTGAGCGGGAGGGACGGCGGCGCCGGGAGACCTTGCGGCGGCGGCTCGGCTCCGGGCCGCGTCCCAGCGGGACCTCGGTCCCTGCCTGCCGGCGGCGCGGAGGGACCGGCGCCCGGCACCGATCCTCCCGCGGGGAAGGGGAACCGGGGGGGCTGCGCTGGGGGTAGAAGCGGGGCTCCGAGCCCCGCCGCGGAAACCGCGAGCCGCCGACTCCCCTCCCGACCGAGGGGTTTCGCACCGCGGAGGCATCGGGGCGCTCGGAAAAGCTCGGCCCAAGGTGAGGATCCAGCGCCGGGGGCCCGGGACCACCCCAGGCCCCCTCGGGAGGGCCGGCCGCCGGGGCGAGAGCCTCCCCCGGCACCGGGGAGCCTTGCCGAAACGGGGTCTCTTACCTGGGCACGCCTGGAGGAATGCCGGGGGGGATGCGTGCCGGCCGCGACGGGATCTGAGGAGGGGCTGAGAAGGGGTCGTTATTAGCAGCGAAGATGTTCTGGGGTCCAGGGCGCGAGGGGATGGGGGGAGCCGCGAAGGAGGAGGGTCCCCCGGCGGGGATGGGGATGAGGGGCGGCCCCGGCGTTGGACCCCTGACGGCCGGCGGCCGGCCCGGCGGCAGGATGGTGGAGGGAGGTCTGCGCTGAGGCGGGGGGCTGCGGAGGAGAGAGAGCACCTCAGGGGACGGAGCGCGGGCAGCCCGCAGCCCTCCTTCCCCCAGGAAAAAAAAACCCCAAATCCAAGTTATCCCGTCGTCCGCCCCGCTGATTCCCGCCGGGCATCCCGCCCCCGCCAAGGCTACCTGTGCCCGCTGCTCGTCTGCAGCCACGTGTCGTCCACGGGCGGGGGAACCGGCGTGGAGACGGTGCTGGTGCTGATGTCCCCGATGATGTTCAAGGCCTCTTTCAGGGCGTGGTACATGCGCAGCATGTCGTCCCGCCTCTGCGCCTGGTCGGCCGACTCCTCCATCAGGCTGTTCTGGTCGGCGGAGGAGTACAGGTAGGCCAAGAGCTCCGAGTGGATGAAATCCTTGGTCTAGAGAGAAACAGCGAGCGCAGGTCGGCCCCGCGATAGGAAACGCAGCGGCTGGGCGGACGCGGGAGGAGCCGAAGCCGCGGAGGCAGCGGGGGGCCGGGGGACACCTCCGCCGGCTCCGGAAGGCGTGCGGAGCCCCGGCGATTCGGTCCCCTCGCGTCCCCGGTTTGCGAGAAGCGGGCGGGAGCAAACGCCAAGAATCAAAAACGCCTTCTCAGCAAAGCTGCTGCCAAGCAGCTCAAGCACAAAGACACGAAAACGAAGAATCGAAAGATCGCCAAATCCCATTGTTCGGTCCTGGCTCGGCGACGAGCGTGGCGCGGCCCATCTGACTCCTCCGCGGCGGGTACGGCCCGGAGGACCCCGAAATCCCCCCGAAAAGCCCCAGAAGCTCCCTCCCCGCCGCCCCCGAGCGCAGCCACTCACATTGTTTATCATGAGGTGCATTATCGTCTTTGGCATGAGGTCCCGGATGGACTTGTTGATGATGCCGACGTAGGAGTCGACAAGGTTGCGGATGGTTTCCACCTGGCGCTCCAGCTGGGGGTCCATGGAGAAGGTGTTCTCCTGGGCGCCGTCCTCGTTCTCGGTCTGCTCAGGGAAAGCAGGGCACAAGTTACTGTCGGGATCTGACCGACCCGGAAAGAAACCCCTCTGCTCCACGCTTATTCCCTGTCCCTTCCACCTATTTCCATCCTACGCGGATGCTTTTTCAAACAGAGTTCATTTCGTAGCCCGGAACGACTAGATCCATCAGCTGGGCAGCACAAACTGGGCCGGTCTCAGGCAGCACCGCGCGGCCAGCCTGCGCCGGGAGGGCTCGGGCAAGGCAGAGGGAGTGTTTACTTGGTCTTTCTCTGGGTAAACTCCCGCTCGGAGGAAGGAGGCTTTCCAGCTGTCCACGTCTTCTTGGGAGTCGCAGGCCAGCTCGATCTGCCGGAGATCTTTGTACACGTTCCTAGGGGACGAAGGAGCGAGAGCCGGGGGTGAGGACCGCGGAGGCCGGGTCGGGGACGGGAGGCTCAGCGGAGGCCCGCACCACGAGCCCTCGACACCAGGAAGCCCGAGATCCCTCCAGAACGTGTATATAAATATTGGCAAGCTGCTGTTTCCTCTGGAGAAATCCCCCTCCTGCCCGATCCCAGACGCTCCTGCCTCGGAGCACGAGGCCGGCTGGACGGGGCAGCCGGACGCGCGGCCCGGGTTTGGCCCAGCGGCGACCGAGGCAAGGGCAAAACCATCAGCCCGTCAACCACGGAGCGCGTTCGGCCGCGCCTCGGGCCTGCTGCGATACCCGGAGAGCGAAGGGATTTCGGGAGGTGCCCGGCCGCCGCCGCTGCTCGCGGCCCTTACCTTTGCTCCGTGTTGAAGATGGCAAAGACGTGCTTGTTGGACATAAATCCCTTCTCCACGTCCCTGATTTTCAAATTATCCAAAGGCAACATGTATTTCTTCTCCTTCTCCTGGAAGAGGGGAGAAGAGGAAGGGAGGGATGAGAGCGGGATGAAAACCCAACCCCTAGAACGACGGCGGGGATGAGAGCCCCTGCGACGGAGGGGCCGCGACCGCCCCAAGCTCGCACCGGACACGCTTTTCGGCTCGGCCCACCGCACGCGGTCCCCTGACCGAAGCCGAGAGCCTTCCCTGGGACGGAGCAATCCGCTCCCCCTGAATTAGCAGCGCTCCGGATTGCGGCTCCGGCACAAGAACGGACCGTGAATCCCTTTCGGTGCTGCTCTGGCTGCCCTGCCTTCCCAAGGAGGCAGCCGGCAGCGCCGAAGAAACCACCGGAGAAAGGGATTTGGTCCCTCCGGGTCTGCGGGCGGCTCCAGGGCGCTGCCGGACGGGCTGCCATAGCTGCCCTCCCTCGGCGCAGGACGGGGCCGGCTCCTCCGGAGCCCGCGCTCCCGGGGGGCCCAGGGCTCTCCCCCCCAGCGCCCGTCCCTGCCGGAGGGGAGATGGCTGGAAGGAGCCGGGGCCTCGCAGTCTGGCACGAAGACGGCTGCTGATTTAAGAGGCTGCTCTCCAGCCCCGGCGAGGGGCCACCCAGCCGAGCGGCTGCCGAAACGCCACATCTGGAATTGTTTAGAACAGCTCCAGCTCCACTTTGTCTCCAGATGCTGCGCACACGGTCCCAAAAAGTGACGTTCGCCTTTGTAGAGAGGCCACGAACCCAAAGCCTTCCCCCCCCGCCCCCCTTCCCCCGCCGCCCCACACTCCTCCTCATGATTTCCTGAAAAACCCACAACTTTTTTCCAGACTGGATTCGGTTGCAAGGACTTTGCCACGTCAGAAGGGAGACAAAGCAGTTTCCTTTCGCCCATCGGGCTTCTCTCCTTATTAAACAAAAAAAAAAAAAAAAAAAAAAACCAACAAAACACCAAAAAAAAAACGGGAGGGGGAGAAATTAAAAATAAAAGCCACCCCCGTGGATGCCGTGGGAAGCCGGAGACTCCAGCCCAGCCTGCCCAGTGTTCAGACTACCTGTTCAGGAGGGTTTAAAGTTGTACAGTAGTCTGCACATTGGTTAGATCGGGTTTGGCCGAGCAGCGCCCCAGCAGCCGCCCCAGCAGCCGCAAGGTAAGGGGGGAGCGAGCCCGGCTTCGGCCCTTTTCGGGGAGATTAAACAGGTTTCGCTCCGAATTACGGAGGCGGCGCGGTTTGGGGATTTGGGTGGGTTTTTTTGGGTTTTTTTTTTTTTTTGGTTTTTGCCTCTGCGGCGCGAGCGGGAGGGCAGAGGCGAGGGGGGAGCCCGGGGAGGCGAGAGGGTGGGCTGCATCCCCCCCCCCCAAAGCCCAGGGTGCTGGGTGCCGGCGTAGCGGCTCTCGGCCGTTCGGTTTTTAACGGCGGGGGCTCGGCGGTAGCGGGGGGCAGGGAGAGCCGGGCTCGCAGAAGACAGAGCCTCATTCATCGCCGGCCGGCTGGTTCTCATTACCCGCCGCGGAGGGGCCAGACGCGCCCCCCGAGAGGCCTCCGCGCAGGAAACCAGGGGAGCGCCGGCGGGGGGAAGCACGCCGGGGGGAGGTTTATCAGCTCACCATGTTTCCTTCTCTTTTAGGAGGCAGATTTAAAAAAAAAGAGGGCTGGGAGGGGGGGGGCGGCCGGGGAAGAGAGGTTAAAATCCGACTCCAGCGTTGGGGAGAGATGTTCACCTTTGCAGCACGCTTGGAAGATAAAGGATGAACAAAGGAAGCCCGGGCTTTGCTCGGGTGCCCGATGTCCAGCCGCCGAGCGGCTCCCGGGAAATAAAAGTTGTGTTCATGTCTCCTTTTTCTGACCCGCGTGCTGGGCTCTGGCGAGGCAGCGGCCGCACCGAGCCCCTGGCGTACCCCCGAGCGCCCTGCAAGCCGCCCCCCCGCCGCAGCATCTGGCCGGGAGGCCGGTGACGTAAGGGGAAAGGCGAGAGCAGGGGCCGATTTTCAGACCGTGGGGGCGGAAATGCTGGAAAATCTGAAACGCGAAAGCGGCACGGCCGAGACCACGCCGCCACGGAGGAGATGCCGGCTCCGGCGACCGCGCCGGCAGCCCGGACACGGAGCGGGCAGGAGATGCCGGTCCTGCCACCGGCCCCTTCCCGGGAGGGTCGGGCCCAAAGAAATCGCTCTGGTCGAGCGGTGAAATGCCGGGTCCAGGCAGGGGTGAGCTACCGACGCCCCGGCAGCCCGGGCACGCCGGGGAGCGGGATGTCCAGCGCGAGGGCCGGGGCAGATCCCCCGACACGGGCTGGACAAACGGCTCCGGGAGCAGCAGCGGCCCCTTCCCGGACGCCGGCGGGGGACAAGAAGGGACCTGCGGGGTCCCGGCACGCAGAAACCCCCGGGGCGGAGGGAACCGGGTTCCCTCCCCGCGCCGTGGTCTCCCCACGCTGGCGGGGTGGCTCTGGGGGAGGGTGGGCGGCAGGGGCACCGCGCGGGCACGCAGAGCGCGCGACGCCCTTCGGGCAGCGGAGACGCCGCAGCCGTCCTCGCTGGGAGGGCGCCGGGGGCCGCAGCCGGCTCCTGCCCAGCCCCGATCCCATTTCCCACTTCCCTCCAGCCTCGAGATCTTTCCCGCTCGGAGGCGGCAGCAGCTCCACCCCGGCGTGGGGATATTAACCCCATCGGCACCTCCTGCCCGAACTCGGCTTTCGGACGATGCGAGACCGGCGCTGCCGCCCCACGGAGAACGGCCGAGAGGGGGCTTGCTGACAATAAACCAGCGGTCCCACGGGGTCAAAGACTAAGTTTTCCTTTACCCGCAGGCAAGGCCTGCACGGCGCCGGCGGTTTTCCTTTCCCCGAAGGGAGATGGTTTCCCTCCTGACCCCCCGCATCGCTCCTCTGGCTTTGCGGGAACCAGCTGCCGACCTGGCTCAGGGGGCTGGGACGGGGCAGGGAGGTACAGGGAGGTCCCCGGTCCCGCTTGGAGGTCTTGCAACAAGAGCGAGGGGAGACAAAGAAAACCTTCCCCGAAAGAGGCAGGGCAGGGGGGCCCGCACGGCGCGGCCGCCCCTCCAGGGCTCAGGGCCGGGCGGCTGGAGCCCGCAGGACCTCCGCTTGCCAGCCTCTCCTGGTTTCTCTGTGTTTACACAATGGGGGAGTGCCTGGAGACGTGGACTTCGCTGGCTGGGACCCTGCGGCGTCTGCAGGGCACCCTCCAGAGGAGACCCACGCTCCTGCACGCCAGCAGACGGACACCGCTCGTTAGTCCCGGGCGCTAATTCTCATCTTCCCACCCGAGCCCCGCGCGTCGCAGAGCCTCCCCCCAAAACCCGTCCTTCCCCGCTCGCACGTACCTCCTCGTCCTTGTACCAGGACAACGACTCGGCCGTCAGCACGAACCAGTACTCCTTGGAGCCTCCCTTCATGATGCTGATGTTGTTGATGGTCAGCCAGCCTCTGCGGATCACCTGCAGACAGAGGAGCGGTGGCAGGGAGCGGAGGGGAGGAAGGAAGAAGAGGTTACAGGCTACTGTGGAGTCTCCGGGGGAGTTCCCCCGACGGGGAGCAAGGGGAAGCGCTCCTCAGCCCGAAAGCCCACCTCGCCCCTTCACAGAAAGCCCCTGCCTCAGCAGAAGACCCTCGACCAGGCAGAACTCGAGACCCCCATCTCCGAGGTAAGCTAGCAGCACGCGAGGGGACGGCTGGAGCTCTTCTAGCTCCCGAAGCCGGGCGAGAAAAGCAGCGAGCCCCTGCCCGCGCTCGCGGTAAGATGCTGCGGCACGGTCAGATCCAAACCCAACCCGGCGTTAACTCCCCCTCGCCGCCGGTGCCAGTCTGCCAGCAGCAGCCCGGTGCCGGACAGGAGAGGTGAGGGAGAGCAAACGCTCCAGTGCTCCACCGGGACGAGACAGGCGGGAATTCAGAGCGTGTCTCGGGTTTAAGAGAGGACCGGAGCTGCCCGGGGGCGTTACGGTCTCTGCCGAGGGCTGTTTTGGGGTGTCCCGCAGAGGGGTGCCGGTGCCGGTCCGTCCCAAAGGTCGGCACGCAGCGCGGCGGTGCCGGGAGCACCGTAAAAAGCAGACCTCAGCCTCCGTCCCGGCCGTTTCAAAGCCGCTGTCGCGAGCCAGGCTAGGAAAGGTCTGCGGAGACTAACGGAGCCCCGTCGGCTGGGGCACGTTCCCAGGAGCAACGACCAACTTACCCAGTCCAGCCGCTACCGGAGCAGCTCTCCCCATCCCTGTTCTGCTCAGGGTCTCCGCGAGCACGTGCCCTGGCTGAGCGCGGCCGAGGCAGCCCTCGGCCTCGCTACAACCGAGGAATCCCCCGTTTCTCGCCCAAACCCGCTCCCCCTCTGGTGCGTTGCCCCCTGCCCCAAAGCAGCCTCCCCCCAGGGCAGCTCCTCCGCCTCCTCGCGGCCTCGCCGAGCTCGTAGCCCCCGGCGAAAGGCTCCCTCGCAGCCCCGCGGACGGACCTCACATGCAACACGGAGCAGCAGCCGCCGGCAATCGGGGCAGCAGCGCGCTGAAGCGAGATTGCCAAAGCCTGACGTTGCAAGCAGCGGTTTTTCACGACACAATGCACGAGGACCGCGCTGTCCGGAGCAGGCGGGAGCGTTCCCTGTCCTAACTCAGCCCGGGGAGCTAACGGCCGACCGTCACCTCCGTCGTGGCACTCGTGCTCTCTCCCAGCGCCGGCGGCGAGGATCGCACGATGCCGTAGCCGGTCCCTGCAGCTACCACACAGCAGAGCCCTCGCTAGACCGTCCCGCGCCCGTCTCGGCAGCGCCGGAGCTAGAGGGGAACCACCCTGCCGATGCCAAGGAGCCTCCCTGCGCCTGTAACGGCTTCCCCGAGACAAAAGTCCTCGTGGAACAGCTCCACCATCGCTGGGTGCGCCTCAGCGGCAGCGGATCCCCACCGGGACACCTCTGCCCGCTGGAAAACAGGGTGAGTTAGCACAAACCGCTCGCGGCTGCGGAGACGTGCTGGAAGCTGGAATCTCCCCTAGCCGTGAGTCCGGACAAGCCAGGGCTGGGCTGGGACTAGCGGGCACGCTGCTAGCGGTTAGACCCTGCCCAGCTGCTCCCGCCGGCCTCCCAGGAGAGGGGCAGCCGATCGACCTCCGCCAGCCGCACAGCCACCATCTCTGGGACAGGCCGGGAGTTTTCTAAGCATTTCAAACGCAGGGAAGATTACGCTCTGCCCGGCGGGGTTCCTCCATTGTTCTGGGAGCTATTGTACGGAGAGGAAGGTCACCGCGGCTCGGCACAGGCCCCAGGGCTGCAGCAGGAGCCTTTAGACCGAGCCGCAAGTCGCTCTCCCCACCAGGGCCGCAGGGGAGCGGCATTCTTCTCGCCATCACCCCCGCGGTTTTACTGCGGAGCTGCTACGCCGGCCGCTCCGTGAGCTGCACGGCAGGCGCCTGCTGCGCTTCCCGATGCCGCTCTGCCTGCAAACGACCCGCTGCCAGGTCAAGAGGGGGAACGGAGGGTCCCCAAACCTGCCTGCTTCTGCTGCGTCACCCCATCCAGCTGGGACTCTGCTCCGGAGGCACCCAGGCACCCGAGGGGCAGGAGCCGCCTCGCACGCAGCAACACCGACCGCTGCTAGAGACCCGAAAACGGCGGGAGAGCCGCCCGGCAAGCGCCCGCTCCTGTAGGACCTGATGGCTTTAGGGAGAGCCCAGCCGAGCTGGGAGGTAGCACGGCTAACACCTTCCCGGCACGCCAGCGGTACCCTGCGTTACGGGATGCTTTAGGCGCCCTGCGCCGAGCGTGCCGGCGGCAGGAGAGACTCAGCGGCAGCTCGGCAAAGCCGGTGCCCCAAGGCCACGGCTTTTCTACCCCAGCGCTTCACAGGGGTTAGTACCACCACACAGGTTAGTAACGGGCAGACGTGGGGAAAATGCGCCGGGGGGGGTTGATTCAGGTCAGTCCAAAGCATGGATGGGAGGGAGAACGAACAACCCTCGCGGTTAAGCAGAGAAGAGTTAGACACGAGCGAGAGGCAGAGTTTGTTATGGCTTGTACGGGGACCGGCTCTGAGCAGCTGCGCTCGAGACCAAGGCAGGGCTTTAATCTCAACGCTGGGATTAAGCGGGTGAAGCGGAGCCAGCCCTTACGTGCCGAGGCTTTTCCGTGCGCTGCTGGGGAACCTACCGAGGGATGGGGCTCGGGCCGCGCTCGTTTTCAGCCTGCTCAGGCGGCTGCCAACGTAAAAGCCACGACAAAATCCACCGTGTTAGGCACAGACAAAGCTCGGTGCGCCGGCAGGCACAGGCAGCTAGAGCTAAAACTTAACTCATACAGGTTTTTCTGGTGAGGGGAAGGAAGGAGCCCTGAAGTTAAGAGGGCAGAGGTTGTCCGGTTAAAGATTTCACCTTCTGATTCGCTCTGGCGTGTTTGAGACCCCGATTGGCATTTGGAAAACCATCTCTGAATTTGAACCGAGTCTGGTTTTAAAGGAACAGAGGGAGGAGAGGGGGGAGATGGAGCAGTTGAGAGGATCAGGGACGAGGAAAGGGCAGAGGGAAAAGGTTCAGCAGCAAAGCAAGTCCCGCGAGCCGGCTTAGAGGCTCTGGCGGGTGCTGGGAGTTTTGGAGGGGATTTTAAGGAACAGGGAATCTGCCTTTAGGGCGCGGGGATGGGGAGAGGGCCCGGGTAGCGCAGAGGGAGCCGGAGAGTTAGGGAAAAGCCAAGATTTGAATTCTTTTGCTAAAGGGTAGAGGAGGGGAGGGAGAGCCAGAGACACCCCGGCCGTGCGCTGGCTCCAGGCAGGACCCAGAACACCTCCTCCTCCGTCCCCAGAGGCAGGCCGAGGAGGAGGAGGAGAGAGGAAGGCTGAGCCACAGCGCCTGGCACCGAGCAGCACAGCGGCGAGCCCAGAAGAAAGTTCCTTTAAGACCGACCGGTATCGGTGAGAGCACCGATGGTTTTCGGGCTCGTAAGCCGGGCAAGCTGCCCCTGCAGAGGGGCTCCAGAGCTCTGCCCCGCTCCGAATCAGAAGCGGCCCGGCACCGGGCCGGCGCCTTGGATCCTTAATTGTCAGATCTCCACCTTCCCATCACCCAGCACGACCACGTCCGCACAGCCAGTGATGGGAGAGCGGCCCTGCACAGAAATCATCGTGTGGGAGGCACAGGCGGGCCCTTGGGGGGTTTTCTTCGGTTTTGCAGCAAAACTGGACGGTGCCAAAAGAAAATGGAAGTGTCTGAGCAGTCGGAAGGGACGGGAAGCGGGCACGGGGCCCTCCCAGGCTGCCGGAGCCGCGGATGGGGTTGGTAAATCGCGGGGTTTAGCAGAGCAGAAGGTACAAACCTTCCCGGGAAGAGCGGGACGGGCGCTGCCCGCGGTGCGGCTGCCTCGCCACCGCGTCCCTCCCGCTGCCGGCCTTTCGCCGTAACCGGGCCATTACAGCGGCCTCATAAAATCCATTTTTGAGATAGGAAAGCACCCGGCACCCGAGCCGCAGCCGCTGTTTCGTGGGACCGTGTGGCTGATTAGAGGTGCTTGGCCTCGGGTAGCTTCACCTGCAGCCGGCTCCAACCTTCCGGCTCCATCCGCCAGCCCAGCGCCCGTCCCAGCTGCCGGAGCCAAATCATTTTCCTGGTTCCCTTCCCGGGGAGACGTCCGGGTGCTGAGGCCACCCCCGAGGGACCAAGGCCATACCCGAGGCTGTAACGCCCGAATCGGGGGTTTGGAGATCGCTTCCCTCTCAGACACTTCCATTTTCTTGGACCGCCGGCACGATGCTGGGCTCAGGAGTGCTTCCCCCCCTCCACCGCCCCCGAGGGGATCACTCGACCGCAGACGGTGCCCTCCGCCTCCCCAGAAGTGAGTACGCTTGAGGAAAACCTCTGTTGGCTGAATAACGAGGCTCGAAGCAGCCGACGGGCACCCAAAGTTGGCCTCCACCAGCTGCTAACATCTGGGAGCTGAGGCACCTCGGAAGAAGAGGGCTTCTCGCCGGATTTCTGCGCCACGCGCGCAGCGCGCCGCCGGCGTTGGTAAATCCGTTGGCAGCCGGCACAAGGTGGGGACCCAGCGCCAAGCCCAAGGAAGGCAGCTCGGGGCAGGTAACGCGCCTCCAGCCCCAGGGGCAGCCGCTGCAAGCAGGGGGGGGTGACTTTCCTACCTGCCGGGCCTGCCCGAAGCGCGGGCAGCGCGGCTCCCCGCTTCTCTCCAGCCCTCGCCGCCACTCGATGGGAACCACGGCCCGCCACGGCGGCGGGCGGCTCTGTGCTAAAACCCAAGGATTTTGGCTTCTTGCTTCCCAGCAAAACCAGTACTCGCCCTGAATCCCAGCAGCCAGCTCTCCCTATACCCGTTCCCAACGAGTACAGGCAGATGCCAGGCAGCGCTGACAGCCCGATGTCGTGGCACGGGCAGGGATCGGCCCCGAGCCCTTTTTCTTTTTGGCCGTGGGAAGAGCCCAGGCGTGGGGAGGAAGGGGACAGCCGCAATCTCCATCTCTAGACTAAGCCCCCGGCGCCCGCTTGCTCCCCTCGGGGAATCCTCTCCCCCCTCTGCCATCAGCGTACTCAATTCTGGGAGGCGAGAGGCGTCGTTTTAGGTGGGAAAGGTCTTTCTGGCAGGGCCACGTCCATCACCGGGTGTCATCTACCAGCACTATCACGCTATGTGGGTACTTACCAGTATCTCACCCTTTAGGTGCGCAAAATTAAGGGGGGGGAAAAAAAAGCAGGACGAGGAGACAGAACAGTGAAGAAAAACAAAGTGATGGAAGGGAGAAGAGAGCAGGAAGCACAAAAATGGTAGGAAAAAGCAGAAAAACAGCAAAAGAAAAACAGTTACATGCTATTAATTATAATTTTACAGTGTTAATATTTCATTACATTCTTTCCAAACAAGAGGCAATGTCTGCATTAGGTACTGCGAGACCTAACACCATGCAAGGGGGCACTTCCAGTCCCGCTCTCAGTCATGCACACCGGATAGCAAACACCCTCTCGGAAGCGGGAGGCTGCACGATGAGACAGAACTGAGGCTGACACGGCCGCCGGGCGCCTCCCCGCGCTCCCCGTCCCCTCCGCCCCCCACCCCGGAGGGCTGCTCTGCGTCGGCGGGGGCGGGACCGGGTGGTTAGGCCAGATCCTGCCCCGCGGCGGAGCACGGGGCTGCTCCGGCAGCGCGTCCCACCCGGCTTGTCCCGACTCCCGCTGCTTTTAGACGAGCTCCCGGTGAGCCAGAGCTCCGTCTTTCCCAGCTCCAACCCCAGCGTGAAATACCCCTCAAGGAAGGAGTGTGTGGATCAACCGGAATCCCGATTTCAGAGCTGCGAAAGGCAGCTCCGGGTTGCTCCGAGCGGGATCCTGGAGCGCTACCGCTGCCCCACGCGACGAGGGAGGACCGGGGAGCCGGCGGCCGTACCTGATTGGGGATGGCTCTTTTCTTGTTCGTCTGGGTGTTCCTTTGCTGCGCGCTGAAACAAGAAAAAGAGCAGCTTTAGGCGGGGAAGGGCAAAGCAAAGCGACGAGCGCTCAGAGCCCACGCGGCCGCGACGCGCTTCCCGCCCGGAATGCCGTAAGGAAGAGCCGAGTCCAAAGGGGAAGCCCGACACGTAAAATTCCACCGCGACCACCCGGGCTCGGTGCTGCCAGCACGCTGCAACGCGGACAGAGGAGCCCCTTCCAGAGTTTTTGCCCAGGACCGAACGTACGCGGGACGGCAGCACCGAGGGAGGGGGCCGGGGCTTTCCAACCCCGACAGCTTTATCGCCTTCCTCGCGGTCCTTATCTCCGGGCGTTTACGAGCCTGCCCGTTCCAGAGGGGCAAGGCGGTAACTTGGAGGAGAGGAAAAGCCAAGCGGATCAGCAGCGGTTGCCGATTCAAGAGGGATTTCTGTCCGTGAGCCCAGCGGAGCCGACGCACCCCTACCACCGCAAGGCCGATAACCAGAAGGACTCGTCTCCAGAAACACCTGCAGCCTCCTCCTTCCCCCCCGGGTTGGAAGAGAGCATACCTGCACCAGAGGGAAAGCTACCTGTCTCTCCTGAGCAACCAAAGAGACGAGGGGCGAGGTGCGGGACGCAACCGTTAGTCAGGAGCAGGAACAAAATCCATGAAAACAGTTAGAATAATGCCGGGACGCCCCACGGAGCAGCAGTTTACAAGCGCAAACGGGGTCCTTTCCCTGGGGAAGGGGACTGCGGGACGGCGCTGGCAGCGGCCGCCGTCCCTCGGACCCGGGACGGCCCTGCCCTGCCGGCTGGGGGGATTTGGGAGACGGCTCCCTGCCTGCCCTGGCCCTCACGGTTCCTCCCTAAGCCCTCGGGACGCAAGGCGAGCCGGGCGGCCGGTCTGAGCCAGCCCCAGCGTCGCGGCGTCCCGGATGGGAGCGGGAAGCTCTCCCGTGGCTGAGCTCCGCTGCAAGCGCAAAATCCAAAGCTGAGCTTGGGGGAGAAGCCTCTCCAGCTCTCATCCAAGGTCCCCCCGGGCGGCGGGGAGGGGAAGGTGCAAGCGGGGCTGCCCCGGCCACTCCAGGACATGCTGTTTGAGCGGGTACCCACCCTGTCGCCATGTGCTGCTCAGTGTAACAGCTGGGGAGTGGGAGAGTTTCAGAGGAGTCCGGAGGAAAGAGTGAGGTGATGGTTCAAAGGAAAAACAGGAGAGATTAGGAGAAGAGGAAGGAACTGTGAATGAAGGTGAAAAGCAGAGACATAAAAAAGGGGGAGGAAAAAGAAAAACGAGAGGAAGGCTATGTGAATTTAAAGAGGAGGAGGTGGCGTGGGCTGTGGCTGGCGAAGAGGGGACAAGAGCCGCTCGCCTCCGCCCTTTCTGCGGGGGGACACCCGAGCCGGACCCTCTGGGCGCTTCCGAAAAGCTACCGCCCGTTTTGGGGCTGCGCCGATGGAAAACGCTAGCCATCCTCTGGCCGAAAGCCGAAGGTGAGGGGCTACCAGAGAGCCCCCCTCCGGCTCCCGGCCTCGCCTGCCCGGGCAGAGGACGAGGAGGGACGAGCTCAAAGGACGGGGAGACGTTTCTGCTCCAGCCGCCAGCTCCGCGGGGACAGGACGAGTTATTGAACCCTCCCTTAGGGCGGCCGGGGGCACGGAAAATTCCCCGTCTCTGCTGAAGCAGCAGCCTTAATGACCTAAATTCATCGTCAGCGCTCACGGGCACTGAGCAGCTCATCCGTCTGAGGCCGAACGACCCGACTCCAGCTCTTCACGCCCTCTGCCCTAACGAGCAGCATTAACGAACCCTGCTTCGGGCTCCAGTCTGAGGAGTGATGTGGGGCAGCTCAGCTCTCCAGGCCCTCGAGCGCTGGCCAGGTGGCAAGCAGAGAAGCGGAGCTGCCGTACCCCAAATCTGAGAGAACCCGGGTGCAAAAGATACGGTTTTGGTGAACGACGTTGGGGCGCAGGAGGCTCCTCCACCAGGCTTCGCGTCAGTGACCCTGAAAGGGTAACGTAACCCGCGCGCCTCCTCTGCAAACTGGGGACGGGACCACGAACCTCATTTATAAATACCGAGTTTGAGGAGCCATCCCGCCGGGAAACGACTTACTTGGCAAATCCAATGAAGTCTTCGTGGTTAGTGTTGATGTAAGAGAGCTCGATGTCAATCAGCAGGAGAATCTGGAAGGAGGTTTAAGGTTAGGGGTCCCACAGGGAGGGCCGAACACCGCAGCTCCGGCACCGCTCCGGCAGACGGGGGTGACCAGGCGGGAGATGCCGGAGCCGCCGCGAGAGGGAGCTTTGGGATCACCAGTGGGGAGATGCCGGGTGGCCGGCGATGCCGGGCGGGCGATGCCAGGGCTTGCTTTCTCCCCCCACCCGGCGGCTCGGCTTTCTCCCCGCTCTCCAGCCCGGCCGAAGACGGCGTGAGCTCACCTGGTCCTTCGTTTTGCCTTCCCGTTCCCTGATGTGAGTGGTAACGATCCTCTCCGTCTCCTCTCGTAACCTGGGGTAGGAACCAAGCTGAAAAGAAAGGGAGAAGGCCGGGGAAAAAAAAAACGCTGCTGATGGGACCGTGACAGCCTCCGGCGCTCGCCGCAGAAAGCCGGCGGCGGGAGACGCTCGCGAAGGGGAGGGAGGACGGACGGGGACTGAGCCCCAGTTGTGCCGGGAGGGCACAACTGGGGCTCAGGGGCGGAAAAAGCGACAGGCTTGATTCTCTTCACCAGATCCGACAAGATCAGCAGAATCTCCCCTTCCCGGGGGCCTTGGAAGCAATGCCAAACGCACAAATCCAGATTTTTATGGGTTTTGGGTTTTTTTTTGTCCCGCCCTCGGACCCCAGGGCTAAGCAGATCCGGGTTCTCGTGGCACGAAGCGCGAGCTACGGCTAAGCGAGGCAAAGGAGCGGGATCTCAGCAACGCGAGGAGCGGTTTCAGCCTTTGCTGTTACGGGGGCGAGCAAACACCTGGGCAATATGTCTCGGCAGGACCCGTGCCGCGAAGCCGAGTTGATGCTACGTCTGTATTTGCCGGCGTTTCCGACAAGCGGTCGGGTGTCGGAAGGACACGGCCTCCCCCAAAATTAGGGCCAACTTTGGGGCTGAACTCACTTTGGTCGGCTGGGTCCTGGGAGCGAATATATTCCAGATGTTCAGATTAGACAAAAAGGGAGGAATTAAGACCCGTTACCTTTTCGGCACACTTTTTAATGACCGTGGCCAGCTCTGAGACCACCAGATCAACACACTTCAAACTGGGCTCTTTAAGCTTTACAATCTGTTTTTTCACTATGGCTTCAAAGGCCATGTCGGGCGTGAAGAGCCCCGTCCTGCACCATGCAGAGAGCGAAACACCAAGCGGAGCGCGGGGCGGGGGGGGGGGGGGGAAATAGCAACAAAGACAGAAAAGAAAAGAAAAATGAGAAATTTTTTTTTTTTTTTTAAATTAAGGTTAGTAACGTGCAAAGGAAAAAGCTGCAGCGCTGCCTGAGAAATTCCTTCGGGTCCCTGGGAGCTGCTGGGGTGCTCGGTCCCCTCTCAGGCTCCCCGCGGCGGCGGGGCGGTTTTACTGATGGGAGGGCCCCTCGCCCCGGTGCGTACGGGACGGCAGCGCCGCCCGAGCGCGGGGAAAACCCCGGCCAGGCTCCCGGCTTCCCTCTAGCCTGGGTTACTCAGACCCAGCTCTAGGAAAACCCTGAATTTCAACCCAGCTTCGGGGCTAAGAGCCGCCCTGGCTATCGGAGACGGAAGGAATTTCGGCAGGAAGCGCCGGCTTCTCCACGTTACGCAGATCACAGTCAACCACGCTGGAAACGGAGAGAGCGGAGAACTCCTGACCCGCCAGCAAACCCCCACCGGTCCTACCGCTGACAGAACCAGCATTTAAACTGGTCCGCTCCACAGAAGCACTCTGGGCAGCAAACAGGGCGGCTACTTGCACGCTCTTGCCTGTATATAGCTAAATTTATTAATTTTTCTAAAATTCATATAAACGTTGGAAGGAGAGAGGAGCTGTTTTTCCTGCCCTCTTTTCAGTTGAAGGCGTATCTTTTGGTGCTATCCGAACGAGGTTAAAAAACAAAAGAGTGGCTCTCAGAAGCCGGTTATTAAATATGGAAATGGCCCGTTTATTTATCCAGGGCCCTCCACAGCTTCAGGGTAATTAACACTTCCACCGAACAAAGGCAATTGGGGGGGGGGGGGACCTTTTGAAATGCAAATGTGCTTGTTATCAAGCAGCTTATTAATTGCAGACATTGAACTGCGAGATTTACAGGCAGGCCACCAAACCCTTTACTGGAACTGCTGTCCCCGGCTTTTGTTTCCACGTTCCCGGGATTCCCAGAGTGCAGCGAAGCAGCAGTTTAAATTGCAGCTTGAGAAAACACGTGCTAAGAGAGGTACCGGCATCCAAGAGCAGCCTGCCCGCCTGCCTGGCTCCCACCGGCAACAAAGCCGCGGCAGCGGCCCCCGGAGAGCCCCTCGCCGCGAGCGCCGCGCTGTCCCCGGGAGGGCGACAGCCACGGGAAGCCAAGCGTCTTGTCGAGCGTCCCCAGAAATCCCGACCCTGTCCGTCGGGATGCCCGGGAGGCTCAGGGACCCTGCCAGCGCTGGCTGAGCCGTCCTTGGCTCGAGGACCGGCCGATCCCCTCAGCCGAAGGCGACAGGGAGGACTCCAGGTTAGGAGACACGAGCTCAGAAACATCCAATTTGCTTAGGGGGCTCCCAGATTTCATTATTTTCATTATTTTTCTTTTTGGAAGGGAAACCAGGCAAGGCAGGCAGGTCAGAGCATCGCTCCTGCTTCCCCATCCCACTGGTAGGAAGGGGCTGGATCGCCTCCAGCCGGTTCAATACCTTACTGGTACACTGTCTAACTGTATTGATTAACTCCTGAATAACGAGGTCGACACACTTCAGACAAGGCTCTTTCAGCTTCACCACCTGCTTTTTCACAATGGCCTCGAATGCCAAGTCTGGGGTGAAGAGCCCCGTCCTACAGGAATCCGCAGGCGGGGCGAGAGGGCGGAGACATGGCAGAGAAAAAAACAAAATGGGTGATCAGGTTTGGAGGCCATCGGCCGCGTCCTGGAGAGCAATTCCCTCCCCGGCGCCGTCAGCTGGGGCGGCCCCGGTCCTGGATCCACGGCATCGCTCAGTCCCGCTCTTTCCCCGCCGTCGGGGCTGCCGCAGCCCCCCCACCTCGCGGCAGCGCCCTCCAAACCCCTCGAATTAGGGTGCTGCTCCCCCCACGAACGGGAGCAAGAGAGCCCAGGCGCGTCGGCGCCGCAAGGGAACGGGAATTCACCTTTTTGGTGGCGATTAGGGAAAACGGGTACACCACCAGCCCGCCAGGTGACTCTGGGGAGAGCGTTAAAGCAAAGAGAAGAAACTCTGCCTTTCTCTTTTCCCATCGGAGCAGAGCGGGCCGGCCGAGCAGAGGACTTGCAGGTAATTAATTCCTCTTTGGGGTCCCTAACTCCCCGACAGCTCCGCGCCGGAGGGGCCGAGCAGCGCCCGCGCGAGGCGCGCCGCTCCCCAACGGGGCGACGGCCCCAGCGCCCGCCCCGGGACCTGCACCCCTCTTTTTCTGCGAGGGTTTAACTTCACGTTCCCTACCTTCCTCCCAAGGCCATTTCTTCCCCCGCTTACAGGAATGTAAGAGGAAAGATAAAGGTTATTTTAGCGGCTGAACTGAAGGCAGAAGGGGAAATTTTTCAGCTCAGCGCCTGCGTTGCAGCCTCCCCTGGGTTCTCCGGGGAGCGGGGCAAGCCCGACTGCTAACCGAGACCGCCCGCTACGTGGAGGGACAGACGGCGGGGCCGAGTTACCCCTGTAATTCCCTCTCAAAGGCCAGGAACGTCCATTTTCAGCCAACGCTGGTCTCCACACGACAGCGGACGATGAGCCGACAGCGACAGGCATCGGCTCTCCCTCGGCAGGAAAGCTCCGCTCACGCGCGCCCCGCGGACCAGCCTCACCGATCTGCTCTAAGGAGAACGGGACCCGTGACCGCGCCGCTCCGATACTTGCCTCACGCCGTGGATGTTTTTAATTGCGTAGCTTATTTCTCGCCTCAAGTCCTTCTCGTCGAACTCCATCTGAAGAGGGAGGAAAGCCACAGTTAGGATTTTTACAGCGAGGAACCTCTGGCAGTCCCGTGGGCGTGCAGGCGGGCTCCCGCCGCAGCCCTCCTTTTCTTCCGCAGCACCGCAGGAGGCAGACGCCCGCCCGAAGCGCTCATCGTCTCCGGCCCACGAGGCGCTTTACAAGCCGGTTCAGAGGCCGCTCTCTATCCTGGCCAGGCTGGCTCCCTCTCCGATTTACCTATCTCAAATCTAGTGTGCGCTGCGGCTACCGAAACACGCAACCGCCTAATAAAACAGCCCCTCCTTCTGTAAACACCTCGCAGTGCCGGGAAGGGAAAGGCACGCAGGTGCTGAGGCACTGCCGGGGTCGGAGCCGGGCACGAGGGAGCTCAGGGGCCTGCCCGCCGCGGCGGCACGCGCGCTCCCCGGGCCAGCTTTACCTTCACCAGCTCAAAAGGAAATCTCTCGTGGAAAATGCGATTGATTCTGGCACCCCCGGAGAGCTCGAGTGTGTCCACCTGGTCTCCCGAACCTTCGATTCGCTTCTCAAAGTCCACGCCGAACTGCTGGACCATTCTGCGGAGAAGCGACGGGATTAAACGGGCGCCAGCTGAGTACAACGGACGGACAGACAGCCAGGCTGCCTCCCACAGCCAGCACCGTCCCACCGGCTCTGCTTCAGCTAGCCAGGGCCGCGTAAAAGCTCCCCCAATTCCCTCTGCTGGAGCGGCAGAAGTGAAAACCTCCCTTTCGCTGCAGTCTCAACAGCACGCGGGCAGGTCGAGGACGGGCGCGAGCCGTCCGTTCTGGCCCCGAGACCAAAGCGTTCGCTGTGGGACAGGCAGGTCACGTACGCAGAGCGCAGCGAGCCCGAGCCGCCGACGCTTGCCCGCAGAGATGCTCGGCGGGCGTTTCGGGGAGAGGCTTCCCTTGTCCTGCCCAGCCGCCGGCCAGCCAAGCGCCGGAGGACACAGAACCTCTCCTAGGTGCCAGCTTCGCACCGTTGGAGTTGGCAGGGCCATCCGCCAGCACCGCTCGCTCCCAACCGCGCGGCTATTCCGGGCTCTTCCTTGGAAGAAGCCACCGGCTGGGATAAACGAGCCTCGCGCAAAGCGCGGAGCGAGCGTATTTCCGTGCCAGCAACGTTTCTGGCTGGGAGAGGTGACTCTCCGCTGCCAGGTGAGGCACCGGGAACGCGGCGCTGAGCGAGAGAAACCTACTGTAACAAAGCTTTGGTTTTTCGCGTGGGGTCATCGGGGCGGAAATTCTTGTACTCCTCAACCTCCTTCTCCAGGGAGAGCAGCTGACTCTGAAGTTTGCTGCGCAGCGAAGGCAGCGTCTCCCGAATGTGGTTGGTCAGTTGCTGCAAACGAATCGAGAGAACTGAGACCCGCTCCTCCGCACCCGAGCGGCCGCAGGAACGGCCCTTTTCCACCCGAGAGAAACACCAGCGCCCCAGAGGGCTCGGGAAGGGAGCCAAGCCTACCTGGTTAAGGACTTTCTGCAAATGCGGGGTGCCCATCCGGTCAGCCATGTGCCGGTAAGCGGGGTGAGAAAGGAAGAACTTCCGCTCGGCCGCCAGCGCTGCCCTGATGTCCTTCTTGCCATCGATGTCCTTCTGGCTTCGGTTAACGACGCCGATGTAGCCTGCAAGGGGACACGTCGGCTCTCGCTGCGGACGGAGCAGGGTCCGAGCAGGGCCGCGCAGCTCCGCGTCGCCGGCCACGGCCACCTCTCCCGGAGCGAAGGGCAGCAGGAAGGGCCTGGGCTCCCCAGCAGACACCGGAGAGCGCAGGAGCTGCCCTCGACTCGTTTTGAACCGCCACGCTCTCCGCACGAGAGACGAAGGCCGTGGCGGGGAGGATACGGGGTGACGCAAAGCCGTCGTGGTTCGTTATACCTCTTCGTAGAGGAAGCAGCTTGTTCTCCAGCACGTCTCTGGCATCCGTGCCTTCGTCCATCAGATCCAGCTTGGTGATGACTCCGATCGTCCGCAAGCCTGAAGCGGCCACACAAACGAGCGATCGATTAATCTCGTTTCACAGAACGCATCAAAAGGAGGCACGCGGGCGCGTGACCAAAACCAACACGGACTCGCCAGCGAGGAGCGGAACCGCTGGCCCTTCCTCAGCTGTCGGAGGACGGAGAGTCCTCTGTGAGAGGAGGAGGAGGGACAAGGAGACCCTCTGGTACCAAAATCGGGGAACGGATTGCCGAGAGACTGCCGCGACAGCCGCTGGAGGCTTTAGCCCTCCACGCCGGGGCTGGAGCAGCGGCACGGGCAGAGGCAGGCAGGAGGATGCCTCCATCTTACCTTGAGGATCAACTTCTTTTGCCATCTTGAGCGCGTCCGAGTTGGCCAGATCCATGTTGGCCGGCGTGACAGCGAGGATCAGGCTGCTCTCCCTGCTGATGAACTGCAGGATCATGTCTTTGATCTGGTACTCGATGTCCTGCGGTTGGTCCCCCACCGGCACTTTGGTGATACCCGGGAGGTCGATCAGAGTCAGGTTCAACACTGAAAGGACAGAGACCGCCCACGTTCGGGGTCAAGGGCCTGGCGCTGGGAGCTCTCGGCCTTGCAGCTGGATCTCTTCAGACCTGCTGGCAAATCCACCCCTCCGCAAGCCTTAAAATCCCCTCCCAAGGCAGAGTTACGCTGGATTTGCTCAGGGGGCGGCCCAGGCAGCCCCCACCACCCCCAGGCCGGCGTGAGATCAGCCAGACACACGTAGCAGCCCGCGTTTGCTTTCAGGACACAGGCTGGGCCTAAATCCCGCAGCCGCCGTGTACGCAAACGGCGGCTTTTCTTCCTTCGCAGCCGTTTTTAACACAGGGAGGCCTGGGGCAGAGAAACGGCTCGCTCACCGTGCGGCGAATAGACGCGGAGGTTGATGGGGATGGGAGAGATGCCTTTGTTCGTTCCCGTCACCCTGTCGGTTTCCGCTTCGATCTCCTGCCGCACCTCGTCAAAATCCGTGAACTTTTTGGATTTGCAGTGCAAAAACTCAGCATATTCTGGAAGAGATTAAAAAAAAAAAATTTTAAAAAAAAGGACAATTTGGCCACCTGGAGCCCGGCGCAGGACGCACACCGAGATTCAACCGGCGTAGAGACGTTTCTGCACGGCAAAGCGGAACCGGCCACGCGCTTCGGCGCGACACCGAGCAGCCGGGCAGGATCGGTGCCCCAGAGAGGCTCCGAGGACCTGCCCAGGGATTAACCTGGTTGTCTTCAGCCTCCTGACTGGCAGCGGCCCCAAATAAACTTGGCCTGGCCGCTTCCTCTGGCTGAGGAGGAAAGACCGGGAGGATGGCAGCCAGCCGGCGCAGGCTGAGCGCGCCGACACTCCGCCTGCTGCCTCTGCGCTGGCAGCAGCTGCTTTGATGTGGACTCGGGAGTTACGTCTCCCTTTGCCAAAAAAGCAACTGCCCTTGGGTGAGATGCTGGCAGGCAGCCGACGCTGGCTCCAGCTAACGAACCTCAACATCAGAATGGCCGTGTTTGTTTTCACCCGGCCCTGTTTGCCTTTCAGTCCCCGCTGATTGCTTTTAAATGTTTTATTGCCCAGACCCCTAACGCTGAAGAAAGCCCCGCGTCTTCAGCTGCCAAGATGCTCTGGTGCGCCCGGGAGGCAGGGCAGCAAACCCTCCCGGCGCTGGCAGCACCTCGTGCCGGCAAAAGGGCCGTAGCCGGCTGCGGGGAGGCACGCCGGTGCCGGAGACCCGGGATATCATCTTCGCGCCATCCGGCAAGGAAGGACCGGCGGCGCTTCCCGGCTCCGGCAGCCCCTTGCCAAGAAGGAACCGCAGCTTCCCTCCACCTGCACCGCGAGCTCTCTTTTATTTACTCGTTCGCTCTCCAGATTTATCGCTCCGTTTCGCTCTGCCCCCGCAGCCGACAACCCCAGCCGAGCCGCAGCCCGGCGAGGGGCCCGACTCTGACCCCGGCAACTCTGCCTCTCCCCTCCAAGCCCAAGGAACCCGTGCCAGGAGACAAACATTAACCCAGCCCCGGCTCCTCCGCGGGGAAGACGCCTGGGAACAGAAAAGCAGCTGCTTTTTCCGGGCCTCTGCGCAGTCGCCCGCGGGTATCTGGGATTTTCTGAAAGGGTTTTGCAACCCGTTAGCGCGGGGGACGCTTGGAGGGGAGCGGGGAAGCCGAGCAGGGAGGTGAGGGGGAAGGGAGACGGCGCGTCCCCACAGTCACCGGGATAAGGACGCCCCGGCTCCTCCGACAGCTCCTGGAAAAGGGATTTTAATGGATTTGGGGCCAGGACTTGCCCTGGGGAGAGGGATGGTGCAACCCACTTCCTCCAGCGACCCGTGGGTGGGGTGAGGGGAAATACCAGCCCTGCCCTGGCCCTTCCACTCCTACCGGTTCCAGCCTGGTGACACCTTATCATCCACAGGCCGCGACATTTTGCAATCCCTTTGTGTGTTCTGGGTACCAGAAAGGACTAATTACTCGATAAACAGGTCACCTGAGCCAAGGCGAAAGGCGGCTGCGGAGCGCGGCTCCGCAGACCGCTCCGGCTCTGCCAGGATTGACCCAAACCCCCGCTTTTTCGGAAGAGGACCCCGCGTTTCACTCAGGGGGAGGCAACAGGAGAAATCTCCCCGGAGATCAGGCTGGGTGGTGCTTTCGAAGCGTGCCCGGTTGGGAAAAGGAGCCGTCCTCGCGCCCCACGTCCAGCTCCTCGGCGTTCCTCGCCACGTGCAGGCAGGTGAACCGCGGCAGGGGCCGATTTCGCAACTCCTCCGTAGCAGGGTGCGAAGCGGAACTGAGTCACGGGGCGATGGGGAAGCAGCCAGGCACGCTTTGATTAGCCACCGCCAGCGCTTTAAAACGCTTGCGCGCAAAGTCCCCCTTATCATCAGGATAACGACGCCTTAAGGGAAACGGGAATTTTCTGCCGGAGGCGTGCGGGAGGACGGACCTAAACGGACCTAAAACGTGTCACCGCTTCAACCCCTGCTCCGCTGCCCTCTCCCCTGCGCCTCGCCGCAGCCCTGCCCTCCCCTTGCCAGCACAAGGCACCTCAAGGGGGCTGACTCGCTCTTTTATAAACCTCCTGCAGCCCGACTCGGGATTTAGCGTATTCTGGGGAAGCGAGGACCGGCGCAACCTTCTCCAGAAGCCTCCTGCGGCGCAGAGCCCGACTGCTCAGCGTCAAGGGCAGCGCGCGTTGGCAACCGGCCTGAACGCAAGCCACGCTGCCGGTGCGTGCTCTCAGCCAGACGTACGCCGAAACGCCGGCGTCGGTGCCAAATTACAGAAACTTCCTCTCTCGTTCGCCGCTTCCAGGGCGGCTTTCACCCCCGAGAGCCGGCGTGCTCCCCAGCAGCCAAAACCCTGTCCGAGGACCACTCAAACGAAGCAGAACCGTTACCGACGCATTCACACGCTCGTTAAACGACACATCTACGAGAGGCCGGAGCGCAGGCACGCGGCCGAACGCCGGCGGTACTCCCCGTCCGAAGGGTAGACGGAGCCGCGATTGCCAGCCCAGGGTTTCGACCGCCCTCTCCCTCTTCCGAGGGGCCAAACCGTACCTGTCTTGGAGAAGATGAGCTGCAGGATGAGAGGTCGCCGAGTGACAATTCCAGAGCCTCGGGGAAGGAAGTCCCTGCAAGGAATGAAAAGACAGACGTTTACTGACGCGGCCAAATGAGCGAGTTAATGCTGTACCGAGCCGATCGCCCCGATGTGTAAACAGCGGGTGCCGGGGGATGGCGTGCAGGGGCTCGAAAGCACCTGGATCCTACACAGAACCGGTTCGGGCTCTGCAGTGGGAGCTGGAAGGGGGTAAAAGACGCTCGCGGGAGCACAGACACCCGTGGCGGGAGAGGAATGCGCTCTCCCAGCGCCTGCCCCGGTCTCAAGGCCGTCCTCCCTCCTATCCCTCCCTGCGGAAAAGGGGAGAGATGGGAGCCCCAACGGCGAGGAGGGCCCGGGAGGGCAGAGCTCTCCGGGAGAGCCTCCCCGTCCTCGGAAGCAGGGAGAAGGGAGAGGAGAGCTGCTCCCACGGCCTTCGCCGCGCATCGCTTCCCAGCGACTGCTGTGGGTGCAGGAATTCGGAAAGCGGTCTTCCCAGCTGCCAGCCATTCAGAAATTTAAGAGCCCGTTGGATTTTAATACCCCGCTAATTCAATAAAAAAATAACGAGACACCTTGACAGAAGGGACAAAAGCACCACCTTCTCTTTATTCTCCAAAACCACACATCCTTTCTGGTTTCACCCCGTTTCCCAGAAAGGCCCCCTGCGAGGGGCCAAAGGGGGCGCAGAACCTTTGCGGGGATTTTCCTGCCTGGAAACAGTGCCGCTCCGACGGGCGGCTTTGTTCGGGGCCGTTATCACCCAGCGAACGGCTGCAGCTCCCTTCTCCCGGGCCGAGGGTGACGGGAATGGGATGGGAAAGCGGGTTTGCTGAGCAGCTCCGTGCTGGTGGCTTTGCTTGCTTGGAAACGGGAGCGATAAGAGCTCCTTGGGAGAGGCCAGAGCAGCGCTGAGTGGATTTATTGCTTCCCTTAACGAGAGAGCACATCCAGCTTATCAGCCGAGCCCAAGGAAACGAGATTGCCAGGGCGGCAGGCGGTGCCCATCGCTGTCACCCGCACCCAAAGGCACCCCGGTCACGGGGAGAGATACAACCCCCCCCTCGGCCGTACCCAACGCCGCACATCAGCGCCTCCGGCTGCTGCCGACCGCGGGTGCGAATTACAGCCGCAATATCCACGCCGGGAACATCACCTTCACCCGAACGTCGGGGGATTTCCGACCAAACCGCGATCCCCCAGCCCCGGTCAGAGCCGCGCCGGGGAGGCAGCCCCAAGAACGAGGTCTCTCTAAATAGAAACGTGCTTTTATCGCCCTGGAAAAGAGCTTCCTGCCCAACCGGGAGGACAGGTCCTGCGGCAGCCGCCGCGGGAGGTGGGATGCGACAGGAAAGGGAAGCGTTTGAGGCTGGCCGTCAGGATCTGTTCTGGCACCGCTCGCTACCCGGCACGGTTACAGCTCTGCAGTTTCACTATGACGGGCCCTGTTACGCTATTTGGAAAGCGGTGGCAGCTTCCTCCTGTCGAAATAAACACTGCGAGACGCAGAAACCCTCCCCGCGGCCCCGCCGCCCGCGCCAGGAGGGGACGGCGTCGGTCCACAGCATCTCCTGCGACCTGGATGGGACCGAACACGCCTGGCAGGCTCCGCTGCTCCCTCCTCCCACCCGCATCACCTCCGACCTGCCGCGTTAACGATCTCCGGGGGTTAACGATATAAACCCCCCCCGGCTCCGTAGAGCACGCACTCGCCCGCCGCTACGCCGCGGGGTCAGGCACGAAGCGACCTGCCCTTTCGACACAAACCAAAGCCCAACAAGAGCTTGCTTCATCGGGGAGGACGGCGCGAATCCTGCCCGGCAGCGGACGCGGGCCAGCCCTTGTGCAGCCACGGAGCCGGGTCGCCCCGTCCGGCACCCGTGGACGGCAGCGAGTGGGTGTTTTTACAACCGAGGGGTGTTACCGCGCTCAGCCCCGCTCGCACGCACGCGTTTTGTGGCCAGGGTTGGCAGGAACCGTCTCCTTTACGAGGAAACAACGGCTGCAAACACAGCGGGGGTGAACCGGAGCCTGCCAGAAGGTCCCTCTGGCATTTTCTAAACACTAAAAGTGACTCAGAGACGCGGGGCAGGTGGCACAAAGCAAGGCTTCGATCGGGCTGACGCACCCCAGAGACGTAACCTCCGAGGAGTGAGGTCAAACCTGTGTTTGAAGTGACATTAAACCCGGATTTTCCCATTCACTTGATTATTCAGAATAATCCTCTGTCTCCACTTGCCGTTTGCGTGCGGTACCAGGAAACTCTGCTTTGCAAAGAGAGCAAAAAGACAAAGGTCACTGGTGGAGGAAGTACATTTAACGCATCCCGTCCCCTAGAAAACCTCCCGTGACGAAGGCACCCGAGAGCTGGCTCCCGAGCGGCGAGCGCTGCCTCGTACCTGCCCGGCTCTGCCTGTCCCTGCCCGGCTCTGCCTGTCCCTGCCCGTTCCCTCTCCGGTTTCGGGCTCCCGTTTATCTTGACGGATTCTTCTCCAGACACCCCGTGGTGGCCCTTCCCCAAAATCCAGGGAAAAGACATCCCAAACTCCCGGGGAAGAGACCCACCAGGCGGTCGGGCCACGTCCCCGACGTCCCTCCGCGATGCGTTTTCGCTAACAACCGCCCCACTCGCTTCCAAATTCCCTTCCTTTTGCTCCGTTTTCAGCCAGCTCTGCCCGCTGATAAAAGAGTTTCCCCCTCCCATTTCTGGAGCAACGCCTTGCCATTAAATTGCCGTTCCTCTGACGAAGGCTGCCATAAAATCCTCTCAACCCAATTTAGCCATAGCCGTGATTTACACCCGCAGAGCCGCCGCCCCAGCTCGGCGCGGCCGATTCCCGGCACCCGAGCTAAACCAGAGCCAGGGAATATTTGCGGAAAAGCCCTAAGAACAGGTTGCTTTCATCTCCATCCTCCCCGCGGAGAGATTCTCCCTCAGAGAGGCTGAAACGCAGCATTAACACCGGCTTAAAAATCTCAGCGAGCCGCCTTGGGCCAGAGCTGCCGACGCCTGGCCAAATGCGGGGGTTTATCTCTGTTTTGGGGTCTCCGAAGCATTTTACGGAGCCTATTCAGTGTCCCACCGGGAGAAGGGGACCGTGCCCGATGCCGGTAAAGGATCTCTCACCGAGGTCCGGCCACCTCCATCCCCGAAACCCTGCCGTCGCGGCCGTCCGGCTTAGCCCCGGCGTTATTTACGGCTGCGGGGAGCACCGATAACGCCATCGAAGGCCTTATAATGCCCCATTGAGGTTTGGTTCCTCGACTACGCTGCCGATGGGAGGGCCTCCCCACCGCCCCCATCACAACGGCTCCATTGTCAGCCCGGTCCGAGCGGCCGCCGCGCTCAATGGCCGGGCTTTATACGGCTCTGAAAATGTCTTTTACGCCGCCGTTTGTCGGAGCGTCGCCGCGAGAGCCGGAGCGGGGCCGGGGGAGGCTCGGCGCCTTTAGCACGCTTGTACTGACACGACAAGGGCTCCAAAGAGGGCTCGGTCAATGCGCGTTTCATCGGGACGCCAATGGGACGGCTTTTAATACAGCCAGTAATGTAATTTTAATGCAGTATTTTACATTTCCTTTTGTGCTTTTCCCCGCTAAAGGAGAGAATCGAGTCGCTTCACGCCCCTCGCACAGCAGGACCAACTCATTTCGACGCCTGCTGAAACAGCTGCAGCAGCGAGACAGATTCCTTCCGCCCAGATATATTTAAGTCCAGCACCTAATTCATAGATTTAGAGGGACCCAGACCTCCCCCCGACTCCTTATCCGAGCGCCAACGCTCCTTCCCGCTCACCCCTAACGCAAGCAACCAAAATGACTTATTCCGAAGAGGGAACAACGCCTTTCCCCGTGGCTGAGCCGAAACCGCCTCGTTCGGCTGAGCCGAAACCGCCTCGTTCGCTAGCCGAGCCTCGGCGGCACGCAGGGGACCGGGACGCGTCACCGAAGAACCCGGCGTGGCTCGTTACGGGAGACGGGATGCCGGGCTCGGAGCGCTGCTGGAGTCGGGCTTCCTACGGAGGCTCTGCACCTTCCTAACGGGTCAGAAAAGCCAAGAATAAAGGTCAAACAGCTGCGAAAGGGGGGGGAGATCAGCAAAAATAACCCCACCGCCCGTTTCTAACCAGCTGTTTCCAGAAGGAAACGCGGTTAGCCGGCGTGGAAGGCCTCATCGCATCCCTTCGGGAAGGCTTCGCTAGCGTGCGGGAGGAGCGAGCCCTGCCGCGAGGGGAAACCGGAGGGGCCGGAGCGATTTGAGCGAGGTCCAAAGCGCGGTTCCGTTTCCTCCGTGTTGTTTATTCGTCTCCAACGGGAACAAACCAGAGGCCGAAGGCTTCACCGATGGGTCTCCCACCCGACAGCTACACCTCACAGGCAGTTCCCGCAAGGAAAACCACTCCACGTGGAAATTTTCCCTTTTCCGTCCCGTTTCGCAGACCAAAACCACCGGACGCCGCTCCAAGAGCGACGCCTGGCCCCTCCGCCGGAGATCGCCTGGGTCGTTAAGCCCAGCTCCCCCCCAAAAGCGGCGGCACGTCCGTCCGCGCGCGTGCGTTTCCACCGACGCGCACTCGCACGCTCGGGAAGCGGCCCCTCGGCTTCAGGCGGAAAAAGCTCTGGCGGATAAAACGCGGCTCGCGCGCTCCAAGCGCGGAAGCTCAACGCGTTCGGCTTGAAATCTAGAGCAAGCTTCACGCGACGCGGATGGTTTTTTGGGACAGTCGGAACAGCCTGGAGGCCTCGGCGCTCCTCCCCAGCCAGCCGGCATCCCGCTATCCGTCCCGGAGAAACGGTCGATGCCGCCGGCGCGGGATAAAACCCAACGGGCTTCGCCCAGCCGCGAGCGCCGGGACGGGTACCCCAATGGCGTCGGAGATAAGCAGGCGGTCCCTGCCCACCCTGGGTAACGGGCGAGCCGTTTCAGGGCTATTAATCCCCAAATTATCGTGCAGAGCTTCGTAAGAGCGCGTAACGATAGCCTATATTCCTCGTTATCGTATTCCCGAATAATTCAACAGGCGCGGAGAGAAAGCAACGCTTTAAAGAGCGGGAGACGCCGACGCACCGGTAGCACCGGCACGCGGCAGCGACCACCGAGCCGATGGTTGGAGACCGCCGGCACCAAGGCAGGGCAGAATCCACCCCACGCGTAATTACCCCGCTATTAACAGGAGCTGCGGAACAAAGTTCACCCCTTATTAAAACCTTCTGACCGAGACTTCAACGCTCCGAAACAAAGATTTTTAATTACCGGGGCCGGTTTTCTAGCAGCCCAATAATTAGAGGCTGCCAAAATTTCCACCGGCAGCAGTTTAGGAGGGGGAATAACTCGAGCATTTCAACCCCAACTGCAGCGAGGCTTAGCAAAGCCCAGATGCGAGTTTAATCTGGGGCGGTTCGAGCTCCGCTGGTCTGGCCGACTCCTCCTCTCCCTCCCACGCTAACAACACCGGGCTGAAAAAGCACCCCCGGCCGCGAATCCGCGCTACGCGTCCGACCTGCGCGAGGATAAAAGAAAAGGCGAATCGTGTCAGGCGCCGGATCGCACGGCGGGCTCGGATCCCGACCTCGCCGCTCGGAAAAAACGTTACGCAAGCGAAAAGAAAAAAAAAAAAAAAAAAAATCCAATAGCAGAAAGCACGGCGGCGGGGAAAACTCAGGCGGCGCTTTCAAATAGAAAACTACAGGGAAAGGGAATGGCCGGAGCGGCACCACAGCAACCGCGCCACCAAAAAAAGGCCGAAACGCCAGGCAAACTGCCCGGCCTGCCTTTTTTTTTTGGGAACGTCAAGGTTCAGATCATGGCAAACGAACACCAGGTGCTGTGGAAGAGCGGGACCGAGCCGCCGCCGTTTTGTCGGTGACGAGATCCGCGCCGGCCCGTGTCAGGATGGAATGACGTCACAGGAAGGCCGCTATTGTTAATATTACAGCATCCGCCCCAGCCGGGCCGGGAACCCCGTCGCGTGATGCAGACGGAGCAAGCGGCAGCCCCAGACCAAGCGGCAGGCGAGGACGGGAACAACGCAGCGGGAGTCCAGCGACGACGGCAGCTCCTCACCCCGCGGACGGAGCGAGCGCCCGAGGAAGCGAAGACCAGAGCTGAGCCATTAAGCGCCCGGCCGGCGCCGCCGTCCCCATAAAGGCGGCGGGGGGAAGAGACAAAAGGCGGCGAAGGCCGAAGAAGCGACTCCGCTCGCGGCGCTTTGGTGCGGAAGCAGAAGTTATTCACAATTACGGCGGATTTCGAAAGCGCCCGGCAAGATTTTTAAACCCCGCAGCGTTCGTGCGGGGTGAAATCAGCTCTGCTTCCCCCCCGCCGCCGTTATCCGGGCGGACATATTCTCCTCCCCACCCTTCGCGCCCCGGGCTGGGCGTCAAGCCTGCGGTCTTGCCTTATCCTCTCGACGCCGACCGGCCGCGCAGCCGGGCCCTGACGCCTCCGGCCGCAAGCTCGGCCCTATCTCGAGGGCGCACGTCCCCAGCGCGAGCGGGCCGCTGAGACCCGGGCGCGGGAAGGACGGCAGGCCCGACGCTATCAGCCTGGAAACAGAAACACCTTCACGGCGTAAGCCGGCGTCGGCCTCGGCGAGGACGGCGACGGGGAGCGAGAGGGGTGGAAGGACGCGCTCCCGGCTTGGCCGGCGCTCCGGTTTAGCATCCCGGTGGCTCGGCATCGGCCGAGCGTTCCCAGGGCGTCCCGGGAGAATCCGGAGCCGCCGCCGCCGCAGCCGCCGCGCACCGGGACGAGGCTCCGCGGCGGGCGGGCGGGCGGGAGTCTCACCTGCCTGGCAGCATCCTCCGCCGTCTCGCTGCTCGGGAAGGGGCTCCGGTAACGGCGGGGCCTGCACCTGCCGTGGCCGCGCAGCCCCGGCCCGGGGGTCCCCCCGCAGCGGGAGCCCCCTCCCCTATTCACACACACCCCCCCCCCCCCCCTTACGCCAACGCCGTGCGCTCCAGCCGCGGCCCGGGCCCCCGCCTGCGCCGCTGGCGTAAGGGGCCGCCGGTGACCCGGCTCCCCCCGGGGCCGCGCCTTACGCCAAGTGCGTAGGGCACGGCCGGGCGAGGGGAGGGGGCCGCCGGGGCCGCTCCGCAATTTGCGTAGCGGCGGCGGAGCGGGCGGCGGGGGTCCCCCCCTCAGGCCGCGCCCTACGCAGGCGGGATTCACCAAGCGAGCTTACGCCAATGGCGCAGCGGCCGGCGGGCAGCGGCTCCGCCGTCACCGTAGGCGCCGCCCGCTCCCCCCCCGTCGCCCCGCCGACTCACCGCCCCACGAAGTTCTCCAGCACCGAGCTCTTGCCCGCGCTCTGCCCGCCCACCACGGCGATCTGCGGCAGGTCGAGGTGGCAGCTCTGCCCGATGGAGCTGAAGGCGTCCTGCAGCTTGTTCACCAGCGGGATCAGCTCCTCCATGCCCCGGTTCCCCATGGCGGCGCGGGGGGGGGGACGGGAGAGGGAACCCCGTTCCCGCTCTCCCGGCGGCGGCTCCTCCTCACAGGGCCCGCGGCGGCGGCGACCAAACTTCCCCTCCGAGTCTCCTCATCCGGCACTGGCGACACCCCCGGGGCGCCGCTCCGCCGGGCCCGCCCCCCTCCCCTCAGGCCGCGCGGCCATTGGCCGGCTCGGCCGTCGATCAGAGGAACCGGCCGAGGGGAGAGGCGCGGCGGGCTGTCAATCAGCTTGGAGGGCGGGAGCGCTAAGCCACGCCCCTTCTCTACCGTTCCATTGGCCTCCCACCGCGTCGCTCTTCCCTACCAGCCAATGGGAGGCGGAAGCTGGCCTGCCAGCCGAGGCGGTGCTGCCGCAGCTCCCGCCCCCCCGACATCGCTCCTGCCATTTCATTGGCAGAGACGACTGCCGCTCCGCAAAGCTAGCGAATCACTACCCGAAAGATGCCGACGACTTCACCCGCCTCTCCCCACCCGCCCTCCCTCTCATTGGACAGCGCGCCTGCCACTCCCCCGGATTACCCAATCCAACCGGAGAGGTGAATCGGAGGGAAGCTGAACGCGGAGAAAACCCTCTCGCCATTCGCCAGCCGGCTGTCAATCAAGAATCCCTGCCAGCCGATTGGCTGCTTTGGTGCTTTTCTCCCCTCCCTCCCTCCCTCCCCGGGCACGGCCCGGTTGACCGTAGAACCCCGTGTAGCCGCGCACTCCCGACGGCAGCGCCGAGGCCCCGGGGCCGGCCCGACCCCGCGGCCCCCCGGGGAGCCCCCAGCAGCACCAGCCCGGCCACGGCCGTCACCTCGGGGGTCTTTATTCCACGCCTTCGCCCCGCCGCGGCGGCGGCTCCCGTCACCGCCCCGCGCCTCCCCAGCCGCTCTCCGGTACCGGCGGGCTGCCCCGGCGCGACGGCAAAACCGGGGTCTGCATGCCGGTCACCAAGCGGCTGAGTCCCGCCGGGAAGCGGCCGGCGCAGAGGACGTCCGAGCTGCTCCTGGAAGAGACGGGGGGCGTGGGAGAGGCCATCGCCGGGACCCCCAGAGCCGGATGGCGGCCGGCAGGCGCCGGCGGCGTCACCTACCTGAGCTCGGCGGGGGTCTGGGGGCCGGCGGGCAGCGGGAAGGAGGGCAGGGAGCGGCGCTGGCGGCAGAGGTAGCCGGAGGGCAGGTCCTGGGGCAGGTCAGCGTCCGGCCGCTCCAGCGGCAGGGCCATCTCTGGGGCAGGGACGGGGGGAAGGCGCCGTCAGCCCCCGGCCGGCCCCTCCCGGGCTTCGTCCCGCGATCGCGGGGAGCGGAGGATCCCTCGGCACCCGAAAAAGCACCGAACGGCCGGAAAAACACCGAGGGCGCCTGGATTTCGGGGTGACGGGAAGCCTCCCCGATCCAGCTGGGGCGGGAGCGGCCCGGGGAAAACCCCCAGAGCTTCCCAGCACAGACCAGAGCGTGAACTGGGGGGGCCGGCAGCCCATTCCTGGGGGAAACCCTCCCTCCCAGTGTCCCTACCGCTCCGGATCCGGCTCAGCTCCGGCCCCAGCAGCTTCCCGTCCATGCTCAGCAGGATGTATTTCTCCATCCGGAGCTCCGGGCTCAGCCGATCCACCGTCCGCCGGTGCGGTCGCTCCTGCGCCTCCGGGGGCTCGGTCCGGCCGGGATGCACCGCGTCCATCTTCCAGCTGGGAAAGGGAAGGAGAAGACAGGGATCGTCACCGCTCCGGTCACCGCAGCGCCGGCGCGGCCAGCGCTGACCCTCCTGTCCAGCCCCGGGGCTCACGGCACCACGGGAAGATCCCGGCGTCACCGGAGCGGGGGGATAACCCGGCTCCTGGGGTTCCCGAGCTCCGAAACCCGGTCGCAGCCACCACGGCGTTTCCCAAACCCATCCCTGCTCCCGTTTCGGGCCGGCTGGGAAGAGACGCGGCCGGTTTCGGACACAGGGGCAGGGGGGGAACCGAGTGCCAGAAGCAGCTCGTCCCCAAAACGGGGGGTTCTGTCCCCGCCGCGCCCCCGGGGCACGACCGCAGCAGCTCAGGGGGAAGATTTGTGCCCCCGTCACCCGAGGGAACCCGCTCGGGGCTGCGGGTTATTCCAACCCACCGGCATTACCATAACCCGGGCTCAACCGTTTGGCTCCGAAACGGCCGAGCCGCCCCCCGGGAGCCGCCGGCGGGGAGAGGGACGGCACGGGAGGGAGGGAGCCAGCGTCCCGCGGATGCGCCGAGCCACCGGCGCGGCTTTGCCGGTCCCCAGCGACGCGGAGGGAGGAGCGGGGAGGGAGGCTGCAGAGAGGCCAGCAGCCGTTTCCCTTCCCCTCTCTGGGAATGGGGAATTAAATCCCTCGCTGCGCTCGGCGAGTCGATTACCAGATTCCCAGCGAGATTTCTGAGATAAAACCCCCGCGTTTCAGGAGGGAGAGCGGACGAGGAGGGGCTGGGCTGCTCCAGGCGCGGGCGACAGCGCCGGGGGGATTCACCCAGAAGCCGCAGCTCCGTCGGAGCCGGGCTGCGCTCCGCTTCCCTCAGCATCCATCCCTCATCCGGCTCGTTAACGCTATAACGAGTTCGTCGCCACGTTCGCTTACAGGTCCTGGGACAGCCTGGCGGCGCGGCACACGGCGGCGCGGCACACGGCGGCCCGCAGGAGCCCGGTGTGGGGTTACGGCCACCCAGCCCTCGCCCTCCTCGCCGCGCAGGACTCCGGGACTCTCCGGATCATTCCTGAACTTGGTTTTAGGGAATTTCTACCCGGCGAACCAGCCTGGGGCGCGTCCCTCATCCCTCCCCTGCCCCCCCTCACCAGTTAAGGGCCCCCGTCCCAGCTGGGGGTCTGACTGGGAAGGCAGAGCCCCCCAAACGGGGCAGTCGCCAGCTCCCCCCCAGCGGGCCGCGGATCCGTTTGGGGAAGCCTCTCTTCCCCGGGGGAGGTTACCTCCTGCAGACGGGCGGGTTCCCACGCACGCTCGCCTCCCTCGCGCCGGGAGCCGATTACGGCGGAGTCTGCAGAAACAGAAAGAGCCATTTATAGCAAAACGGGGAATATTTTCCCCAGCTGGGGTTTCCCAGGCGCGAGGGCCGAGCTGCTGCCCCGGCCGGACCCTCCGCCGACCCGACGTGGGGGGCCTGGACCCCGCCGGGCCCTGACACCGCCCGGGGGGAAAAGGGGGAGCGAAGCGGGGGGTCTCTCCATGCGCAGACCTGCTCGGGGCTTTCGCGGTCCTGCCGGTGAGGCAGCCCGGGGGGAAACCCCGGGTGCGGCTGGCGCGGGGGGATCCCCAGGGGATGGATGGAGCTGTTGTGCGAGGGGAAACTGAGGCAGGGGGAGGAGGAGGAGGAGGCTTCCCCCGGGGGGCTCAGGGACCGGGGCAGGGGGCTCAGCCCCAGGCCAAGGGGACAGAGGTGGGGGCTCTCCCCGGGGGGCTCAGGGACCAGAGGAAGGGGCTCTCCCCACGGGAGGGAGGCAGAGGAGGGGGCTCTCCCTGGGGGACATAGGGACCAGGGAAGGGGGCTCTCGCAAGGGACGGGGGGGGGCAGAGGAGGGGGCTCTCCCAGGGATCACGGAGAGCGGGGGGAAGGAGGGGGCTCTCCCCGAGGACATGGGGGGGGTCTCCCGGGAGAGACGGCGGCCGGAGGAGGGTCCCCTCCCCGCCGAGGCCCAGCGCGGAGGCCGAAGCCCTAACATGGCGGCCGCGTTGCCCCTGGTTACGACCACTTCCGGCGGCGGCCGGAAGCGCGGGTCACGTGGAGGAGCGGGAAGATGGCGGCGCCCAGGGTGGCGGGGCCGGGCCCGGCGCCGCTGCTGCGGGTAACGGCGGAGTGCGGGAGGAGCCGGGCCCGGGCCGGCGAGCTGCGACTGCCGCACGGCCCCGTCCCCTGCCCCGTCTTCATGCCCGTGGGTACCCGCGGCACCGCTAAGGGCGTCACGGCGGCCCAGCTCGCCGCGCTCGGCTGCCGCATCTGCCTCGGCAACACCTACCACCTGGGCACGCGGCCGGTGAGCGCCGCCGCCGCGGCGGGGGGGGCACGGGGACCGGGGGGGGCGGCGGGGCCGGGGGGGGCCCGCCCGCAGCCACCGGGCAGCGTCCGGGCACCGGAGGGCCCCGCTCCCGCCAGGGCTCCGCCCCCCAGCACAGGGAGGCCACGCCCACCCCGGGAGGGACACGCCCCCATAGACCCCCTCTCCCGAGAGGGCCACGCCCCTAGGCCCAGGCTGGCCACGCCCCCCGGGAGGGCCACGCCCCTTTACCCCCCCAATCCCCTGGGGGAACCCCGGGGGGGACACTCCCCCGTGACCACGCCCCCATGGCCACACCCATCGATGACCACGCCCCTTATGGCCACACCCTTCTGTTGTGACCACGCCCCAGGGGGGGCTTAGCCCACCTGTGCCCATGGGAGAGGGGACCCGGGATGGCCACGCCCCTTTATAACCACGCCCTCTGTAGCCCCGCCCCCCGGGGGTCCCCCGGCCCCCCCCCGACCCTCGCCCCTCCCCGCAGGGCCCGGAGCTGGTGCGGCGCGCCGGCGGCCTCCACGCCTTCATGGACTGGCCCCACAACCTGCTGACGGTGAGGGGGGCGCGACCCCCGGCCCCCCACGGGGGGAGCCCCCCTAGGCCCCCGCCGGGGGGACGGGACCCCCAGGACCCCACCTTGGGGGGGGGAACCCTCCAGCCCCCCACCCTGGGGGGGACGGGGACCCCCAGGACCCTCACCTTGGGGGGGGAACCCTCCAGCCCCCCACCCTGGGGGGGACGGGGACCCCCAGGACCCCCACCTGGGTGCAGGGGAGACCCCCAGGACCCCCACCTGGGGGGGGGAACCCTCCAGCCCCCCACCCTGGGGGGGACAGGGACCCCCACCTTGGGGGGGGACCCCTCCAGCCCCCCACCCTGGGGGGGGATGCCCCCAGGACCCCACCTTGAGGGGGGAACCCTCCTAGACCCCCACCCTGGGGGGGGATGCCCCCAGGACCCCCACCCAGGGCCCCCCAGCGCCCCCCCCTCCCCGGGGGTGCGGGGCATCCCCCAGCCCCGTTATCGGGGTCCCCCGTGTCCCCCCCCCAGGACAGCGGGGGCTTCCAGATGGTCTCGCTGGTGGAGCTGTCGGAGGTGACGGAGGAGGGGGTCCGCTTCCGCTCCCCCTACGGCGGGGAGGAGATCCTGCTCAGCCCCGAGCGGTCCATCGAGATCCAGAACGCCCTGGGTGAGTCTGGGGGGGCAGGGAACCCCCCAAAAACCAAGGGGGGGGTGTCCCCGGGACCCCCCCCTCACCCCCGCCTGCGCCTCGCAGGCGCCGACATCGTGATGCAGCTGGACGACGTGGTGAGCAGCACCACGACGGGGCCGCGCGTGGAGGAGGCCATGCACAGGTCCGGGACCCCCCCGCTGCCCCCCAGGCCCCCCCCCCCGCTGCCCCCCCCCCCCCCAGCCCTGACGTCCCCCTGTCCGTCCGTCCGTCCGTCCCCAGGTCCGTCCGCTGGCTGGACCGCTGCATCGCCGCCAACCGCCGCCCCGAGCAGCAGAACCTCTTCGCCATCATCCAGGGGGGGCTGGATCCCGCCCTGCGCACCAAGTGCCTGGAAGGTAGCGGGGCCGTGGCCCCCTCCCGGCCTTCCTCCCGCTCCTCCTCCTCCTCCCGGCCTTCCTCCCGCTCCTCCGCCTCTTCCCAGCCTTCCTCCTCCTCCTCCTCTTCCCCCTCCCCACCTTCCTCCCGCTCCCCATCCTCTTCCCCATCTGCTCCTTGTCCTCCTCCTGCTCCCCACCTTCATCCCGCTCCCTGTCTGCCCCTCACTCATCTTCCTCCCACCCCTCATCCTCCCCCAGATCCCCATCTTCCTCCCATTCCCCATCTTCCTCCCGCTCCCCTCCTTCCTCTGCTCCTCATCCTCTTCCCACTCCCCATCTGCTCCTTGTCCTCCTCCTATCCCCACCTTCATCCCGCTCCCTGTCTGCCCCTCACTCCTCATCTTCCTCCTGCTCCCTTCCTTCCTCCAGCTCCTCATCCTCCTCCCATCCCCACCTTCATCCCGCTCCCTGTCTGCCCCTCACTCATCTTCCTCCCACCCCTCATCCTCCCCCAGATCCCCATCTTCCTCCCATTCCCCATCTTCCTCCCGCTCCCCTCCTTCCTCTGCTCCTCATCCTCTTCCCACTCCCCATCCTCTTCCCGCTCCCTCTCTGCCCCCCATTCCCCGCTTCCCCCCCCATTCCCCATCTTCCTCCTGCTCCTCATCCTCCCCCAGCTCCCCATCTTCCTCCCACCCCTCATCTTCCTCCTGCCCCCCACCTTCTCCCCATTCCCCATCTTCTTGCCCCCCACCTTCCCCCCCGCCCCCATCTGCCCCCGCGCCGGGCTGCGGGGGGGTCGGGGGTCCTTGGGGTGCTCACAGCCCCCCACCCCCCCCCAGAAATGACCCGTCGCGACGTCCCCGGCTTCGCCATCGGGGGCCTGAGCGGGGGCGAGGAGAAGGACCAGTTCTGGAGGATGGTGAAGCTCAGCACCGACCGCCTGCCCCGGGACAAGCCCCGCTACCTGATGGGCGTGGGGTAGGGACGGGGGGGGATTTGGGGGGGGATTTGGGGGGGGGGGACTGGGGGCGCAGACCCCCCCGCTCAGACCCCGCTCCCCTCCGCAGCTACGCCACCGACCTGGTGGTCTGCGTCGCTCTGGGCTGCGACATGTTCGACTGCGTCTTCCCCACCCGGACGGCGGTAATGGGGGGGGCCACACAAACGACACCCCCACCCCCCTCGGGGTTGGGGACCCCCCACCCCTGACCCCGCTCCCCTCCCCGCAGCGTTTCGGCTCGGCCCTGGTCCCCTGGGGCTCGCTGCAGCTGAAGAACAAACAATTCGCCAAAGATTTCCGCCCCATCGACGAGAACTGCGGCTGCCCCACGTGCCGGCGGTGGGTGGGGGGCCCGGGGGGGGGCTGGGGGGGGGGGGGCTGACCCCCACCCCGCTCCCCCCGTCTCTCTGCCCCCCTCCAGGCACAGCCGCGCGTACCTGCACGCCCTGATCCGCAGCGAGACGGCCGCCCTGCACCACCTCACCGTCCACAACATCGCCTACCAGGTGGGCTGGGGGGCCCGGGGGGGGGCGCCGGGGGGTCCCGGCCCCCCCCGTAACCCCCTCCCCTCTCCCGCAGCTGGCCCTGATGGCCTCCATCCGCGAGAGCATCCTGGCCCAGCGCTTCCCCGAATTCGTCCGGGAGTTCATGAGCGCCATGTACGGGGCGCGGGAGCGGGTCCCCCCCTGGGTCGGGGAGGCTTTGGCCGCCGTCGGCATCGCCCTGGGCTGACGGGGCCCCCCCGCCATCCCCGGGGGGCGGCGGAGGGGCCGAGCCCGCCGGCAGCCCCCCGGGCCGCTTTAGCCTTTCCATACTTCGATTTTTGTACTTTTTTTGGCATTTTTTTACTATTTTGGTCTTTTTTTAAGGGGGGGGGGGGCGCGGCTGCTGTGGCCGCATCCAAATAAAGTTTCTTGGTGGGAACAGCGGCTTGTGTGGCTCTGAATGGGTCTGGGGGGCCCAAATGGGTCGGGGGGGGCCCCGAATGGGTCTGGGGGGGATCAGCCAGCGCCGCCCCGGGGGGCTCAGCTGCCATCGCAGGGGCCGGTGGAGCCCACGGCCGGAGAACCGGGGATTTGGGGGATGCCGTGGGGTCCCGGGAGGGGATGGGGGATGCTCTGGGGTCCCAGGGACCCAAGAGGGGAGTGGGGGAGAGGAGTAGGGGCGATGGGGGGGGGACCTGGGGATACAGGGGGGAAACTGGGGACATTTTGGGGGTCCTGGGGATGCTGAGGGGTCCCAAGGACCTGGGAGGAGATCAGGGACGCTCTGGGGTCCCAGGAGGGGATCGGGGATACCCTGGGGTCCCAGGGACCCAAGAGGGGAGCAGGGGACGCTCTGGGGTCCCGGGACAGGACCGAGGGAGAGGAAGGAGTAGGGACGATGGAGTTTGGGGGTACAGGGGGGAACTGGGGACATTTTGGGGGGTCCAGGAATGCAGAAGGGGCTCTGGGGGATGCTGAGGGGTCCCAAGGACCTGGGAGCAGATCAGGGACGCTCTGGGGTCCTGGGAGGGGATTGGGGATGCTGAGGGGTCCCAGGGACCCAAGAGGGGAGCAGGGGACGCTCTGGGGTCCCGGGACAGGACCGAGGGAGAGGAAGGAGTAGGGACAATGGAGTTTGGGGGTACAGGGGGGGAACTGGGGACATTTTGGGGGGGTCCAGGAATGCCGAAGGGGCTCCAGGGGATGCTGAGGGGTCCCAGGGACCTGGGAGGGGATGGGGGACGCTCTGGGGTCCCAGGAGGGGACCGAGGGAGAGGGGTAGGGGCGATGGGGTCTGGGGGTGCAGGGGGGGAACTGGGGACATTTTGGGGAGCCGGGAATGAAGAGGGGGAACTGGGATGCTCGGGGGTCCCAGGGACACAGGAGGGGACTGGGGTGGTGGGGGACTGGGGATGCAGGGGGACACGGGGGGGACGCGGGGACGCAGGGGGGACGCGGGGGGGACGCGGGGGGGACGCGGGGGGGACGCGGGGACGCAGGACCTGGATTCTCTCCGCCTCTGCTCCTCCGTCAGCCCCTTCTCCACCGTTGCACCCCAGATCCCTCCCGTCGTCGTCGTCGCGACCCCCAGCGTGCCGCACACCCGCCCCGGCGCCCCGCAGCACCCCGGGGGCCCAGGCGCTTTGCCCCCCACCCAGGGGCCCCGCTCCCGCAGCGGGGGCCGAGCCGGGGGCCACCCTGGGGTGCGCCGAGGCGAGGGGACGAAGCGGGGCAGGAGGCGGCCGGGAGAAGGGGAAGGGGCTGGGATGGGCTTAAATAGGGCAGCGGGTGCGGGTGGGGGCTCAGGTGGGTGCGGGTGGGGGCTCAGGTGGGTGCGGGTGGGTGCGGGTGGGCTCAGGTGGGTGCGGGTGGGCGCGGGTGGGCTCAGGTGGGGGCTCAGGGCAATCGGGGTGTCCTGGGGGGGCAGAGAGCACAGCCCCCTGCAGCCAGGTCCTGGGGATGGGGACAGGGACAGGGATGGGGATGGGGACAGGGATGGGGACAAGGGACGGGGATGGGGACAAGGGATGGGGACAGGGACAAGGATAGGGACAGAGACAAGGGACAGGAATGGGGCCAGGGACAAGGGACAGGGATGGGAATGGGGACAGGGATAAGGGACAAGGATGGGGATGGGGACAAGGGATGGGAACGAGGGACAGGGAGGATGACAAGGGACAGGGACAAGGGACAGAGACAAGGACAGGGATGGGGACAAGGGACAGGGACAAGGGACAGGGATGGGGTGACCGGGGCCCCACCCTCCCCACGGGCGATGTCCCCCAGCAGCGCACGGCGGTGGCCTTTGTCCCCAGCAGCCGGTGCCAGACACGTGGCTGGAGGCAGCGATGCGGCGTGAGCTCCTGGGAACCCCCGGGTGCTCCCCGAGGTCTGTGCTGGGGGGCCGGGCCGGGCGGGGGGCTGCGGGGGGCCGGGAGCTCGGACGTGGGGGTCCATTTTGGGGGGCTCAGAGCTCGGCCACGTGGGGCCCTCGGGGGGCTGGGAGCTCGCCCCCCCGCGCCCACCGCTGCTGTTTTCAGCTCAACCCCCCCAAATTTGGGCCGTCCCCCTCCCCTCGCCCCCCCCGCAGCTCGGGGCGGGGGGCCGGGCCCCCCATCCCCTGCCCCGCGGCGGAGGCGTCGCGGCCGGGGCCGTGCGTCAGCCGGGGCGCGTGGCCGGGGCGGCCGCGGGGAGGAAGTTTGTGGACAGGGTGGGGTGGCCGCGGCTACGTCAGCCGCCCGTGCCGATTTCTGCCACCGCCAGGCACCGCGGCCGCACCTGCGGCGGTCGCACCGGGGCGGACGGGCAGGTGAGCGGCACCTGGGATCCACTGGGATCCACTGGGGGCCACTGGGAAGGGCTGGGAGCGGCACCTGGGGTCAACTGGGAGCAACTGGGAGCAACTGGGAAGCATTAGGAGCGGCACCTGGGGTGAACTGGGGTCCACTGGGGGGGCCACTGGGAAGAGCTGGGAGCAGCACCTGGGGTGAACTGGGAGCAACTGGGAAGGGCTAGGAGCGGCACCTGGGATGAACCAGGGTCCACTGGGAGCAACTGGGAAGAGCTGGGAGGGCACCTGGGGTGAACTGGGAGCAACTGGGAAGGGCTAGGAGCGGCACCTGGGATGAACCAGGGTCCACTGGGAGCAACTGGGAAGAGCTGGGAGCAGCACCTGGGGTCAACTGGGGTCCACTGGGAGCAACTGGGAAGAGCTGGAAGCAGCACCTGGGGTCAACTGGGAGCAACTGGGAAGGGCTAGGAGCGGCACCTGGGGTGAAGTGGGGTCCACTGGGAGCAACTGGGAAGGGCTGGGAGGGCACCTGGGGTGAACTGGGATCCACTGGGAGCAACTGGAGCCGCAGCAAGAGGAGTCGCAGGAGAAACGTGGAAAACTGGGCAGGGAGGGGAGCGGCACCTGGGGAAACTGGGATCAACCGAGTACGGCTGAGCGCTGTACCCCAGGGGAACTGGGATGAACTGGGCAGGGATGGGAGCTGCACCCCAAGGGGGAACTGGGATGAACTGGGAAAGGTTGAGTGCTGCACCGTGGGTGAACTGGGGAGCCCCAGGCAGGGCTGGGAGCTGCAACTTGCTGTGAACTGGGAGAACTGGGCAGAGCCGGGAGCTGCACCGAGAGGGGAACTGGGAGAAACGGTCAGAGCCGGGAGCTACAACCTGCTGTGAACTGGGAGAACTGGGAGAACTGGGCAGGGCTGCGAGCTGCACCGGAGGGGAACTGGGAGAAACAGTCAGAGCCGGGAGCTACAACCTGCTGTGAACTGGGAGAACTGGGCAGGGCTGCGAGCTGCACTGAGAGGGGAACTGGGAGAACTGGGCAAAGCTGGGAGTTGCACCCGAGGGGAACTGGGATGAACTGGGCAGAGCCGGGCTCCTGGCCCCGGGACCCCCGCGGCTCCCACCGGGCCAGGGCCAGGCGGCGGGACCCCCAACTGGTTTTACTGGTTTAACTGGCCGGGACCCCGGGGGCTGCGGGCGGCTCCGCACCGGGACCGAGCGCGGCCCCGGCCCCTGCCCGGGCCGGGACCCCCGGGGCTCCCCCCGGCCCCCCGGGACCCCCCAGAGCCCGGGGACCCCCCGGACCCCTGTGCCCCCCCTGGGGACCCCAAAGCCCCTCTCTGCCCCCCCCCCAGTTCCGCTCTGCCCCCCCCACACCCCTGTGCCCCCCCGGGACCCCCCGACCCCTCTCTGCCCCCCCCCACCCCTGTGCCCCCCCCAGGGCTCCCCCCGGCCCCTCTCTGCCCCCCTGGGGACCCCAAAGCCCCTCTCTGTCCCCCCCCCAGTTCCTCTCTGCCCCCCCGGGGCCCCCCCCGACCCCTCTCTGCCCCCCCACCCCACCCCTGTGCCCCTGCGGGCCCCCCCCCGACCCCGCTCTGCCCCCCTGGGGACCCCAAAGCCCCTCTCTGCCCCCCCCCCGACCCCTCTCTGCCCCCCTGGGGACCCCAAAGCCCCTCTCTGTCCCCCGCAGACCCCTGTGCCCCCCCCGGGGCTCCCCCAGACCCCTCTCTGCCCCCTGGGGACCCCAAAGCCCCTCTCTGCCCCCTTTGAACCCCTCTCTGCCCCCCAAATCTCCCCAGTCCTCCTCTGCCCCCCCCCAGACCCCTGTGCCCCCCCCGGGGCTCCCCCAGACCCCTCTCTGCCCCCCTGGGGACCCCAAAGCCCCTCTCTGTCCCCCCCAGACCCCTGGGCCCCCCCTGGGCCCCCCCAACCCTTCTCTGACCCCTTCAAACCCCTCTCTGCCCCCCCCTTACACCCCTGTGCCCCCCCCGGGACCCCCCGACCCCGCTCTACCCCCCTGGGGACCCCAAAGCCCCTCTCTGCCCCCCCAGACCCCTGTGTCCCCCCCGGCCCCCCCCCCGACCCTGCTCTGCCCCCTTGGGGACCCCAAAGCCCCGCTCTGCCCCCCCCAGGGCTCCCCCCGACCCCTCTCTGCCCCCCAAATCTCCCCCGACCCCGCTCTGCCCCCCTGGGGACCCCCCAGTCCCCCTCTGCCCCCCCCCCGGACCCCTGGCCCCCCCCGGGGCTCCCCCCGACCCCTCCGTGCCCCCCCGTCCCGTCCCCCCCAGGACCGGCACCGGGCCGGGGGCCGCAGCGGCCCCCGGGGTCCCCTCGCCGTCGCGGTGCCTGCGCCGGTCCCGCGGGGGGCCCACGGCTTCGCGTTCCTTCCCTTATCGCACCCGGCACCTCTTATCAGCGCCCGGCCCCGCGGCGGCTGTGCCGAGGCAGCCCCGGCCGCACCGGGGTGGGTGCGGGGACACCGACGGGGCTGTGGGTGCCCGGTGTGGCCCCCGGCTCGGCTCGGCCCAGCCCGCGGCCGGCGGCACTGCGAGACCCTGAAATGCAGCACCTGGGCGCGGAGCAAGCGGCTGGGTGGGCGCAGAGCCAGCATCGGGTGGGCGCGGAGCGAGCGGCTGGGTGGGCGCAGAGCCAGCATCGGGTGGGCGCGGAGCGAGCGGCTGGGTGGGCGCAGAGCCAGCATCGGGTGGGCGCGGAGCGAGCGGCTGGGTGGGCGCAGAGCCAGCATCGGGTGGGCGCGGAGCGAGTGGATTTTTTGGGTGCCAGGCGAGCGCCGGCTCTCCCCGCCATCGCTCTGAGGCGCCGGCTCTCCCCCAGGCAGTGGCCGGAGCCATGAAGCGCCAGCTGAACCTGTGCCGCCTGCTGCCACCCGTCCTGGCGTCGCTGGCGCTGCTGGGGCTGCAGGTGCAGCGCTTCGCCGAGGAGCCCGTCACCACCACCTCCGCCCCGCCCGGCCGAGACGCCGCCGACCAGCAGCACCGGGCGCCGGATCCACGCGGCAACACCACGGCAAAGCCGGCCCCCACCCGGCACCCGCTGCAGCCCCCCTACCCCTACCCCTACCGCTTCCTCCTCAACGAGCCCGACAAGTGCCGGGACCGGACGCCCTTCCTGGTGCTGCTGGTGGTGACGCAGCCGAGGGACGTGGACGGCAGGAACGCCGTCCGGCAAACCTGGGGTAACGAGAGCTCGGTGCCGGGGGTCTCCATCCTCCGTCTCTTCCTCACCGGCGTCGACCCGGTGTTCGGGCGGGAGCTGCAGGCGGTGCTGGAGGAGGAGAGCCTGCTCTACCACGACATCCTCCAGCAAGATTTCTTGGACACCTACAACAACTTGACGTTGAAGACGTTGATGGGCATGGAGTGGGTGAGCAAGCACTGCCCCAACGCCAGCTACGTGATGAAGGCCGACCACGACGTCTTCCTCAACCTGGGCTACCTGGTGCACCGCTTCCTGGTGCCCCCCAAGCAGAACTTCATGACGGGTTACGTCTACCGCAACACGGGGCCGCTGCGCAGCAAGGCCTACAAGTGGTACGTGCCCCGCGAGGTCTACCCCAACAACACCTACCCGCCCTACTGCGGCGGGCCCGGCTACGTCTTCTCCGGGGATTTGGCCAGCAAAATCTACGGCGTGGCCCAAATTTTGCCCGTCATCAACATGGAGGATTCCTTCGTGGGCATCTGCCTGCACGCGTTGGGCATCGGCGTCACCAGCAGCCCCTGGGGCGTCTTCAACATGTACCGGATCGCGTACGAGAAGTGCCGGTTCTCCCGGCTGGTGATGGTCCATCACTACCAGCCCCGGGACCTGCTGCGGATCTGGCCCCAGTTCCAGGAGGAGAAGGTGGCCTGCTGATAGCAGCCGCGGCCGGAGGGCCGAGCCGCGCCGGGGCTGCCGGGCACCGGAGCGTCCCGCATCCCCGGCGGCGGGCACCACCGTCCCCTCCCCGGGCCGGCACCCGCCGGCTTCGCCCCCTCCGCTGACTTTCTGGCCAGTGTCTGGCTCTCGAGCAGCCGCTCGGGGCAACCTCCAAACCTTGGGGGCTCTCGGGGGGGGCCCCTCCGCCGCGCCCGGCCCCGCCGGGGCCGCCTCTTCCCCCCAGACTGAGCCGCCAGCCGGCTCGCGCAGCCGGAGCCGAGGGCGTCGCTCACGGGACCGGCTACTCCGCTTTATCCAGCTTTTTAATATTATTATTATTATTATTATTATTACTGTATTTGTTTTGCAGTGAGCCTGTGGGGCTCGGTGGTCAGGGACCCCGCCGGCGGTCAAGCCGTGCCGGCGTTAAGTTATAACCGATGTTTGTAACCGCGCTCGCCAGCCGCCTCGCCTCTCCCCCGAAGCCGGACGGGGAGCGAAAGGCTGGCGGGGGAAGATCCCTCACCGGTTGCCGCCGCGGCACGAGGGACTCGGCCCGGGGAAAATCGATTTAATTTATTGCCGATCAAATCAGAGAAACAAAAACCGGACCTCAGAACACCTTCCCGCCCCCCCTCCCTTCTTCCCCGGCTGCGGGGGAAGCCGCTGGCGGTGCCGGGAAGGGGCCGCCGGCACCGAAACGCCGGCTCCAGCCGGGCAGCGGCCCCGGCGTTTGCTTTGGCTGTTGGTTCAACTCAGCCTCGCGGCCACCGGCAGAACAAACGCCACCAGGGCGTTAACGGGTTGCGCTCGTGTCCGGCTCTGCCGCTGGCGCGGAGAGAACCAGAAACGCCGCGGCAAGGTGCGGAGTTTATTTAAAATAAACGCGCCGTGCCAGAGGCGGCATATTTACGCACGTGGAAAACGCACGCGGCAGAACGGCACCGGTGCAATAACCGCTCCGGCTTGAAGGAGCCGAAGAGGCAGCTCCGGCATTGTTTTTGTTGGAAAAGGTGCAATTTCGTAGCTCAAAGCCCGGCTGCCCCGTGGCTTTGGTCAAAGAGACGCCACCCGGCAGCGAGGTGCCGCAACGTTTGGGCGTGGGAGCCGCTCGGCACCGCCGGTTCCCCGGGACGGCGCCTGCGCGCGCCCAGCCGGGCAAACACCGCTCCACCTTTTCTCCAGAAAGGTGAGTAAACCGACACCGCTATCGGTGTTCAAACGGCGTTATCGGTGCGAGGAGTGCCATAGCTACCGGCACGGCCGGGAAGTCACCTAAGGGCCACGAGGATTATCTACACCAGGAAGTCCCCGCCGGCGCTCGCCGCAAACTCACCCAAAACCCCTCTCGCCGGGTCCGAGGCTCCCTCCTCCGACGCCCCGCGCCAAGAACGCGGCACCTCCGCCCCGTAGCCACCGCGGCGCGGGATCGGGGGCAGCTCCCCCGCGCGGCGCGGCCGGGGAGCTGGCTCCGGCGCGCTGGTTTCGTCACCGGCAAAGGCGCTAATTTGGTCTTACCCAAGGCTCCAGCCAGCCCTGCTTGCTCCGCCGGTGGGCTCGGGCTGCCGCGCTCCTGGAAGTCCGTCGTCTCCTGCCGGCCAAAGCCCCCGGCGGGGTTTAGTCTCAAACCCGAGAGTTTAAGGTCGTTAAAAGCGCAGAAAACGGAGAATATCCTGAATTTCGGGGGTTTTTAAGAGGCGGGAGCGCGCACCGCGCACCGACACGCTGGGAGGCCGAGCCGTCAAGAGTTTGGTGTTTATTTGTCTACATTCAGCTTACTCCAGGTGTGCTGCCTGAGGGATTCAGGCATACAAAACCCACTCTTTCCCACTGGTTTTTAAAATAAAATCTTCACTTATAAAACTGAAACACTAAAGCATTAAAATACAGAAAGCTCGTTTAACTCACTTCACAAAAGCATTAACAGATGACATATCCCTTATCTATTTAAAGCCATACTGTGTTCACACTTCCACGTCAATTTTTAAATAGAAAAAGGATACTGAAATTGTATTAACTCAAAAAAAAAAAAAAAAATTCCTATTTAGACAAAGTCGTAATGGCAACTAACAAACCATTAAATACAGAGATGCCCAAAATACAGCTAAGTATGGAATTACAGGTACTCAACCATTAGTGACCGGTATCACAAAGAGCACTGCAACATGGAAACGGGGGGAAGGGGGGGGTTTACGTCTTTACCGTGATGCGATAAAACTGAATATTCAAAGGGGGGGGAGCGAGCGCGGGAGGTAAGAAAGCTCCGCGCCCGCGGGGGGAAGGGGCGGCTTTATCTGTACTGGTAATTCATGCTGTGGTCGTTTCTGCCGTAGCCGCCTTGGGACGCTTGGTAGGAGCTGGGGGGGCCGCTGTAATTTTGGCCTGAACCGGGGGAGTTGTAGTTGGACTGGGAGGAATATCCACCTGCGGGGGGGGAGAAGCTCGGTTACCGGGGCCGCGCGAAAGAAAAAAACATTTCAATGCCAAATCGGGAGCTTTTCCTCCCATCCGGGAGCCGCTGCCCGGCGAGAGCAGATGCAAAGACGCTGCCCTCGCGCGGAAAAATACATAGGGAAGCGTCGTATACTGACCTTGCTTACCTTGGTACGAGGACCCTCCGCCCCCAGAGCCGCCCCCGTAGCCACCGTGCGAGCCGGTGTTGTAGGAGGCACCTCCCGAGTAGTTGTTTCCTCCGCCTCCGCGGCCGCTGTTGCCGCCGTAACCTGGAAGGGAGAGCGCGGTGAGCGCGGTGAGCGCGGCCGCTCTCCCCGGCGGCAGCTCTGCCTCCGCCGCCCCCAGCCAGGGGTTTTGCCCGCCGTTGGCAGCGCAAGGGGCCATCGCTGGAGGCGAGGCGGCTGCCGGGGCCGGTCCAACAAAACCCAAACGCAATCAACCGACCCAGAGCGCTCCGAGCCCCCCCGAGTTCGTGGAATCACGGAAGGGTTTGGGCGGGAAGGGGCCGCGAAGCTCATCCAGCCCAGCCCCCTGCCGGGACGGCTTCCCCCAGCCCGGGGCGCTCACAGCCCCGTCCAACCTGACCTTGACCGTGGCCGTGGCACCCCCCGCCTCGCTGGGCAGCCTGCGCCAGGCCCTCCCCACCCTCAGCGTAAAGAATTTCTTCCTTCCATCGGGTCCGAACCTCCCCTCTTTTCGTTCAAAACCCTTCCCCCTCGCCCCGTCGCCGCAGGCCTCGGTCATTCCTCTGCGCAGGACCAAGCGCGTTCCCCAATTATCTAAAATTCACGTTCCGCTCCCCAGATAGGCAAGGCGGCACTCACTGAATTTGCTCTCGTAGTTGTAATCGGAGCCCCCGCCGCCAGGCGAGTTGTAGGAGTTGGAGTAGGAGGAATAGTTGCCTTGGCCGTGGTTGTAGCCTTTCTGTTTGCCCTGCGGCGGGCCGTAGTTACTGTACTGGTTCTGGTTGTAGGACTGCTGCTGCTGGCCCTGGTGGGACTGGTACCCCGAACCGTAGGAAGGTTTTTGCTGTCCTCCGTGCTGCTGTTTCTTTCCGCCGTGTTTGGGAGGAACCGGCGAGTTGTAGTTATCGCCGCCCTGGTAGTAGGAGCCGTAGCCGGAGGAGCCGCCGCCGCCGCCTCCGCCGCCGCTCCCCGAGTTGGAGTGGCCGCCGTTGCTGTAGAACTGGCCTAAACAGAGAGAAGAGCGTCAGCCCCGACCAGCGGCAGCGTTTTGGGGTGGGGGCAGGCACGCGAGGCGCTCGTTTAGAGGTCAGGGCTCGTACGACGACGAGGTTTTACCCTCGCGAAGGCGAGGGCCGAGGAGCGGTTTGCTCTTACGCTGGCGAAAGGCTCCACAGGAGGCCGAGAGGCGAAAGATCTCGTTGGCTTAAGTAGCCGGGGAACCGTGAAATGCATCGACACCGTACCATCGTCCAGGCACCCCGAAATCCCAGTGAACGACACCCCGCCAGTTCTCCCACAGCTTTAATTCCAGTACGCCCCCCCCCAGGGGTTCGGACTACGCCGGTTTCTTTAATGCGCGTTACAATAACTAACCGTCATCGCTTCAATGCTCTACAAAGATTTAAAATCTGCTGCTCAAACTACATTTGAGACAAGTCAGCCGTCGACGGCAGCTGATGCTCGGCCTCCGCAGCCGAGAGAGGCGGTAACGAGGAAGAATCTCGTTCCTGTAACGAGGAATTGTGTCAACATCCACGGGGATCGCTCTAACGCGGCGAGGCAGCCCTCCGGGTTTACACGGTGAGTGAGCAGCAACCATCTGAGGGGAATTAAGACCTGCGTGCACAGCTCATCCCGTTTACCTCGAAATTCGGGGACTGCATCTGGGATCCAAGGTTACCGAAAACCTCTAACGGATCAAAGCACCCCGGAGAGCCTGGATGCGACAGCGCTGGACGCAGCCGAGAGTCCGTCTGGGTTTAATTTTATTTAATCGGGAGTCCTACAGTCAAGCGCTTCGAGCGATTCTTTTCCTGCCCAATTTCCACAAGTTGAACTTCAGGGCGTTCTTCGTGTCGGGCTTAGCGTGAGCAGACTTACTCTACAGTCAGACTCGCCCTACTCGAAACTAAACTTATATTTTCGAGGAATAAAAACCACTAGAATCTAACAAAAAGTGTGGGCAATGGCGCGTAGGCTGGGGGAAGGGAGCTACACCTCTCGAAGAGGGAAGGGTTTGCCAGCACCTCCTCTGAAACGGAGGAGAGGTGGGGGAGAATTGAGTTAAAAAGGAGGCAAAGAGTAAAAAAATCTCGCGCCCTTTGCGTCCGGAATTGGGTGTGGAAGCGGCGGGACGACTCCTGGGGAAGCCGAAGGCCGTGGGGGGGTGCTGCGAAGAGCTGCGGCTCTCCAAGGCACCTCGTTTTTCCTTCTTTGATCGTTTAATCCGTTCTCATCTACGCCCCCCGCGCTCCAGGAAGACTTTCTACGCAAGGCTTTTGTCCTCTTCCGCAGATGAGCAGGGTTTAGTTGTGCAGAAACGGGCTTCTGTCGTAAACCGACGGCCAGCCAAGAACGGCACGGTTGTAGCAAAACAGTTCTCCGCTGACCGAGAGACACCGCACTCCGTCGCTTGTACGAAACCCCCCCCGTCTTCGGTTCGGGCGCGGGGACTCCTCCGACCAGCACCGCGTAAACTCAAGCTGCAGCGGCTGGAAGCCGGTCTCTCCCCACTCACTATTTCCGGAATTTCCATTTGATACCAACGCTTCATATTTAACGATGAAGTTTTAACGCTGTTTGACATCGGGTTATTCTCAACTCTCCCCAAATCAGCGCTAAGGAATAGAAATATCCAACACTCCAACACGTAGCCGCTTAAAAACCGGCGCTTTTTTCCCCCCTCGTTTAGGACGGGCTCTACTCCCTTGTACAAAAAGTCGTTATCTCAAACAATAGCTTTCTAAAAAAAAATAGGGCACGCGTTATGATTATTTTAAGTATCCGCTGAACACCGTGGACTTTTTCTTTTTTAAGCTGGTGCTTCGTAGGTCAGAGGTTTTTCGGTTTGCTTTTTGTTTAGCTAGTTTAATTACCGAGTTAACTCAAACGTTGTTGCGCCTCACAAGTTAAACGAACGCAAGGGTGCAGGCTTTGCAGCTAAAAACAGCGACAAAATACAGTTTGGAAAAAACCCAAATACCGTAGCAAGAATAAAGGACCAAACACTCGGGATTCAGAGACTCGGGTCTCGACCGGCCAATTGCGAAATCTCCCGCGATTCCCCGATTCCGGTGAAGTTTAATTCTCCAGGCGACGAAGTCCTTTTAGGGCAGCGAGCGGTTTTCGGCGCGGCTGCCGAGCCCGCAGCCAGCGGGGCTCTGCCGTGAAGTGCTTTAGGCCCTTTATGCTTGGCTCAAAAAAAAAAAAAAAGCCCGTTTGCACGTTACCGAACGACTCCGTGCGTTTTTTCCCCCGAAGTGACTAACAGCTTTACGCTAACCCCTAATGCCTGGATATTTATTGTATCAGGATCGGAAGCACAGTTACAATACCTTTGAAAGTACACTAGCTACCAGCCACAACAAGTCACATCCCTCAGCGTTAATCCACCAGCGTGTTACAAAGGATGGAGGATGAAGTTTTTAGCACACACGATTCCACGTACAAGTCAACATTTCGCATGCTTAAAAAGCTGGGCTGTACTATATTCAGAGATGTTGAAAAGTCTTCCCAATATCGAGAGGCGTGTACCCAACTGCTGGGATTTATTAAAAGGCTCAAATTTTGTACAAAACCTGCTGTAAATTAAGACAAAGGTAGATTAAAACACTTCAGTTTCTTAAAAATAAAGTAATGCTTTCCATAAAAAGCAAAGATGGGCTTTTTGCCTTTACGCTGAACGGAGCTGGCTTGGAAATTTGTGCAAGGTGCACAAAGACATTCTCGGGTCATTGCTTCCCCCTGTCGCGTACATCGATACAACCGAGTTCAAAGGCAAATCACAATAAAAACTGCCACTGTCTTAAGTCCTGCAGGCTAAGAGAGTTTCAGACAAGCTGCGGTGAAAAGCCACTGTTGAGAAACCCAGTGAAGCACAGGGACACAGCACGAACACTTTGGGTTTTGGAGTTCGAGAAAATTGGAGTAAAAAGCTGTTTTTTGTGCAATACTTTTAGATGCTCTAGGAAGACCCAAAATCATGATAGCCGTAGCAGTCTGTGAAAAAGTCACCTACAAAAGGGGGAGACAGAGCAGAGAAAAAAAATTAGAATTCTTTTGAAGATGGCAAAATGCGCCACATTTGAAAGTCATGTTTTAGATTTCTCTGCTCCTGTCACCCCCCAATGAAGGCTTCTTCGCAAGACCAATCGCTGTGTATTTTCAGGGAAATCACATTCAAAAGTGTGGCCGATAGCTTCACATGGCTTAAAGCAGAGAAATTTAAAATATTCACAAGTTTTAGAGGAAACGTGAAGTCACCTGGATTCGCGCTTCAACTTTTAAACGAGCACACGAGCCCTCTTTCGTTACTTCTCGTTCAAAAAAAGAGAAGCCCTTAAGAGGGCTTCCGCACAAGCGCATCGCCGCACGGCGCGACCCAGTCCGAGCCTCGCGCCCCCGGCAGATCGACGCAGTTCGACATTTAAGACGAAAACGAAGACGAAAACCACTTACTGTAGCCCGCTGTTGCCGAATTCCCTCCGTAACCATAGCTTCCGTAGCCAGCACCTGGGTTGGAAGAAAACGTTTAAATAAAAGGAAATGGAAGCGTACAAAGGCCTCGTGTTTCCCGTCACGCTACAAACACGACGCAACGCCAGAGGGGATGAATTCGCCTGCCGGGGTTCGGGTAGTTTGTGGCACGCTAGCGCGGTAAGAGTCAGGAGGCGGCGCAGGCAGCGTCTCACCTGCATTCATGTAGCCGCCGTGATTGCCGCCGAATCCGCCCCGGCCTCTCCCGCGGCCGCGGATGTTGCCGCCTCTCCCGCGACCGCGCATGTTGGGCGGAGGAGGCACTTCGTTGTGCATGGGGCCTCCCATTCCGAAACCCGGGTTGTGCTGCTGGGGGAAGAAGAGAGGCGTTGGCACCCAGCGCTGCCTTCCGCACCGCGCCGCCCTGCCTCCGAGGTGAAAACCAACCTTCCGCAAGGGTGCCGGCAGCTCTAGAACGCGTCAGGTACCCGTCCGCCTCGAAAGGAAGAGGGGCTAAGCAAAAAGCAGCCGGGGTGGGCACCAAATAAGGTGGAACTCCAGAAAACAGAGGCTGTTTTCTGTGTAACTCAATGGTATTTCGGCTTTCGAGCCCAAAGGCCGTTAGCAAATCCCGGTTTCCCTCCACACCATAAATTATTTCCCCTCCCCAAAAGGGATTAAAACCATAGAGCAGGAGGCAACGGTACGGCAGAGCCGTTAGTTGCACCGCAAAGTCGTTGAACTGGGAATTTACTTACTTTTACTGCAAACTTGGGTCCTCCCCTCGCCGGGACGGGGGCTCTCTTCTTCTTGTTTTGCTCAATGGCAACAGGAGCATCCGGGAACAACTTCTCCAGCGCGGCCAGAGCGGCGTAGGCTTTTGCCACCTTTTTATTTGAACCGGCTCCTTGGAATTTCTGCCCGTCGACCTCCACCTTTGAAAGGGATTAAATCACTGCGCGTAAGCGGAAAGGGCAGGAACAGAAAGCCGCCGCTTGGTAAAATGAAGCGTTTTCACGGTGCCTGCAGACAATTCCCGAAGTTGGAAGCGTTCGAGGTCAGGTTGGACGGGCTTTGAGCAACCTGATGGCGACGTCCCTGCCCACCAGACGATCTTTAAAGGTCCCTTCCAACCCAAACCATTCTCTGATTTTATGATTTTAAATGCTCGCTACGGCTCTGAAGCTACAGATATCCGAGAGCTGGGATGAAGGCAGAGAGAGAAGGACCAGAGGCCACCTCACCTCCATGACAAAGCGCTTGTCGTGGCTGCCGCCCGTTTCTGAAATCAGTTCGTATTTCAGCCCACGCCGCTTCTCGTTCAGCTCCATCACGGGGTTCTTGCCGTGCTTCGTCAGAATTGGTCCCTGTTGTTTCACATTCTGGAAGCAGAGAAGCGGGGATGAGACTCCAGGAAAAACCCTAACGGACCGGGAGCTGCTTCCAAAACACGTACTTGGGGAAATATCTTAAAGAAGATAAGCTTGGAACAAGCTTGCCTGGTGCTTTTACCTCTTAAAGGGTATCGTGACAGTAACTGAACCGTACGGTACGCCGTTATAACAACCTGCTGCTAAACGGCGCTTCCGATGATGTCCTACAACATCGTCCCAAAGAATCAGAGCGGCCCGTCTCCCCCTCTTGGACCGCGCTCACCTCTGGGGTTTGATCTGAAGGAGGAGAAGCAGCCGTGGGCGTCGAGACAGTTTCTACTACAGGAGGGGGAGCGACAACGACCGGTTTCTGTTCCGTTTCCTCTGCTGATTCGTCTCCTTTCCCAGCTTCTTTGCCTTCCACTCCCGTGGGTAAACCCATGTCTTGCAACACCTAGGGGAAGGAGAGCAGGAGAGGAGGTTACTGAGCAGCGCAAAGAAGCGGTGGCTCTCGTGTGCCCTCCCCATTTCGGGGTAAATACTCGAGAAGGCTGCTCAAGAATGCTTTTATTAATTCTGTTCGAGCGCCAGGCACTCCCCAGACCCTGCAGGCACTTCACGACCTAAGCGGTATGAATTCCTCTGCCCTGAGACTTCGCGCACAAGAGAGTACCCCGCCTCGGTGTTTAACGTCTCCCCTCTCTGCCCTGAAGGGTTTACGACATGTTTTCATACGCGGTTGTCGTCGTGACTGCCGCCACCACCAGTCTGGTTGCCCTTCTCAACTCGGAGGGGTCAGCAATCAAACCGCCTCCCAACGAGAGCCCTCTGGCGGGAACCGACGTGCACGGCTCCTACCTTCACTGCCACGTGCAATTTGGCCGTCTTTTTGGAAGGTCCCGATGCCTCAAAGGTGCTGCCATCGATTTCCACAGACATTGTAAAGATAGGAGCGTGAACAGGACCCGTCTGAGAGACGAGTTTGTACTGGAGCCCGGGTTTGAGCTGGTTTAGTTTCATCAGTGCATTCATGGCCTGGGGAGGTTCAAGTTTTTCCTCTGAAGAGAGAAAAAAAAACAAACACGAGTTTGCGGATGTTTGCCATCTCTTTCAAAGCAGCATAACCGATTTCAGACAAGTTCCGATCCGTATTTTCCTCCTTGCGAGGGTTTAAGTTCTACCAAGTAAAAATCTTACAGCGCTAAGGGTTTTTTTTTTTTTTACATTCGCATGCCCCGTGACCCCTATTTACGGCATCACCCAAGACCAAACGCTTGCAAGAGCTTTTCCGCAACCTGCCCCCCGCCTCGGCCTGAGAACAGCTCTCGGGTAGCCGTTTGTACCTACCTCGTGTTAACTCAATACCTTTTTTCTGAATCTTCTTTTTCTTTTTGCTGGGAGATTTCTCCTCTCCGTCCTCCTCCATTGGACGCTTCATTGGGGTGACAGCGTACGTTGTACTGGGAGGAATCTGGACTGTAACGATCGTAACAAAGACCCCCTAAGTACTCCAGTTCCCAGCAACAACAGCCGCAAAAGCCTTGGAAATGCGATTTGGGTTTGGGTTTTTTCGCCGAGTACCTACCAGTATAGTCAACGGGGTTTTCGTTCTTTGGTTTCTTGGGCATTTTGGAAGGCAGGGGATCCATCCCCAAGACTTTGTGAAGCTGGCCAAAAGCAGCGAGTCTCAGAGCATGCTAGAAAGACGAAACACGTGTTACCGGGACGCGCAAGCAGCTCCACCAATCTCTGTTCCCTGCACAGTTTCAGACAGGAACATTCTGCCCACCCCTACACCGAAATCCTCATCGGTTTAAATAGGACTCTCTGAATTTTTGGAAGTTCAACCCAAAATACGGGTCATGGTAGCAAGTCACTATTTAAAACCTGATACTTTGCTTCTGGTTGGCCAAGCTACAAATTCCTTATTGGTGTGGGACCCATTTGTATCGCTTTTACTTGACTAGATATTAAAAAAGTTAACACCGACCTCCGTGAGGTTACTATACTACCATTAACCAATATGGAAGTTCAGAGTCAGTTGAACTGATTAAGTTTTCGTAACATCTGTAGTCAAAACTATACCTGAGCACTCTGTGTGATATCTTCCCTTTGTTGTCTGTCTAGATGCCCAATAGCATCAGTGGCTTCTTTTTCACAAGGATCATAAATACCAGAACCATCTGAAGGCAGGAAACAAGGAAGATATGCAGAGAATTATCCTGGTGTTTTCTAAAGAAACTAAACTAAGTATTCCCTTGGCATCAATCAACACTCATCTCTCGAAGAACACGGACTGACATGATCCATCCAATGTCCAACATTCTGAAACTCGTCTGGACTATTTTACACGTACAATTAGCAGTGAAGCTGGTCACGACCACTCAGGGAACCAATTTTACGCTTGTAGGAACTGGTACCTCTCTCTACGGGGGTTTAACGTCATGGGTCCGTAGCTCTGAACACACGTGCCCTAAGGAACGGCGAGGTACTGTAGTACCCGGGTAGGCCGGGGGCTTTCTGAGCTCCGCATCTAAGCTGCCCGCACGTATAACGAGGGAACGTAACCGCGCCTCCGAGCTTCAACCGCGCTCCGTCTGGGCTTCGCTTTGAAATGTAAATGCAGAGAACCACCTAACCTGGCATAACGATTCCCGAGGCAAGGCATTCAAGAACTCTCCTCAGAGCCTCGCCAGCGCCCATGGGTCTGTTAGCAGTTCCAATAGATTTCTCACACAGCAGCTCTAGAGGCTGAAAGACAGTTCGGAAAAGTGAGAGGAGCAAAGGCAGACGCTTGCGCCGCGATTAGGGCTAGAAGCCGCTTCCAATTCACAAACGGTTCAACGATTTACACGGCAGAAACTGTTAACCGATAGAACGATTTACGCCGCAGACATTCGATACGCGTCTTCTAAGGGCGGAAGCTTTGCTCACGCTATAGAAATCTCTAACCTGTGAAAGGGAACGTGCGCAGACTGGAGAGAGCCGGACGCCGGTTTGGAAAAGCGGTACCAAAACCCCCCCAAAAAAACCCGAAACGGAAAAGGAAAATTACCCATCCTCTCAGCGGTGCCCAAGTAGGAACCCGAGTACACAGATCTCGCAGCACTCGTATCACTATGACGCACGACTTCAGCCCGTTCGCCCTGGCCTAGAATAAGAATCAAAAGCAGACACACATTCAACAAAAAACCCCAAAACTCCTCATTCGCAGACATTCATTTTTGCGGTGCTACTTTGCCAAGGGTAAACAGTATTTCGCGTTACCAGTTTATAACTTATAACAATAACCGTAGTGTACAAAGGCAACATTACTCTTAACACAAAGCAGCAGCTATGCATCTACTCTTTAAAAAAGGTTCCTTCCGCACGTTTAATTCGCTTAAGTGCCTCTTTAGCAACTGTACCGTTGACAGACGCTAAGTTCGGCACGTCTAACTATCATCCGACGTTTAAGTATTTTAAATAAAAAAAAAAAAAAATTAGTCAGCCCCTTAATAGTTTACAAATTTTCTACTTAAAGACAAATATAAGAACAAAATGCAAACCTGGAACCACTTGGCGTGTCGCAGTGACGCCAAGGCAGCAAGGCATTTCTGCCTGTCCAGAACGTCCGGGGAGTCGTTGACTGATAGCGTTTCTATTCGTGGATGGAATAAGAAGACAAGGCACAGTTTGACCAAGGGGGTTCTGTCAGGCGGAGAGGGGATGAGGCAGCTTCCTAACGGGCAGCTGAGGCTCCCAAAAGATCCTGATCTAGATCCTGCGCCTGGAAGGGTGGTCTGCAGGGCGCTCGCCTAGCGGCCTTGCTTAGAAATTAAAACCGCAGAGAGGGGGGGAGTTCAATTAACAGGGGCGGGCTGAGATCGGTTCTGTGAGGAGACGGGGCGTGGAGCTCGATGGGAGAGGACAGAAATCCTTTACGACTCGAATGGAGTGGCAGCGTACGAGGCCGGTAATAGGTAACGGAGGGAAATTTCAAATAAACCCCCACTCTGCGTTCAGAGCGCAGCTTTAGCGGAGGAGTGGGGGGGGGGAAAGCTTTGCGAGGATCGAGGGAACCCCCTCCGCCCAGAAGGCTTGACTGCCCTGGCCCCAACCCGTGACAGAGAGCGTCCTGTTGGTCAAAGGTCCAGCGTCCCTAAAATTGACAAACTAGAAGGCTTGGTAGACGAGGTCAGATATCAAAACCATAGACAGTCAATAGAGCACAAAGATATTTCCCAGTCTGTGCTGCAGCAAAATTGAAGATAGGGTTTGAAAAGCAGCTCAAAGTTTCTGAAGACCAGGGTTTTAGATAAGGCTAGTGCACGGCGCGAGCGTCTGAAACCCGCCAATTCGACAGCGCCGTGCCTACGATACGGAACGGTATCGTACGGTAATTCGTACGGTAACTCAAGCGCAAAAAACCGCCTGTGAACTCTTATTCCAAAGGGAATTGGAGAGCGACCGGAGAAGCTAACTTTATCCAAAACTCTGCATCACTTTCTGGAATTCTGAACTTTTTAGCTGATGAAACAGCCAATCGAGGAGACCCAGAGCACCTATCATTCTTGCTGCAACACAAACTGTGTGGAACATCCAATTTCATGTACATGCAAGTCATTTAACAAGAAGCCTTCGAGATTTTCTTTAAATGTATCTGGTTTATATTTTTATGTCACTGTGCAGGCCACTTACATGGCTAGGTACGAAACAAGATTAATACAACAAGATGACGTATTAGTGAACTAAAATCCCAAGTTAAAAAAAAAAAAGGAAAAAAAAAAAAAGAAAAGGATAAAAAAAAGGAGCAAAATCCCATCTGAAAGGTGCTACTCAGTTTCGGAAGCTCAGTCCGAATAAACCGGAACCGTGATCTCCCGAGGTTCGGGTTCTCTTACAGGAATTTTGAATTTGCACAAAAATAAATTCTTGCCGCTTCGGCTGAAACTGAAGAGCACGCTTTAACAGTGAATTAGCAACGGAAATGTACGGGTTTCCAACCGACTGTCGGCTGTTTTCAGTCTTCCATACCTCCAGCTAACTGTTTTTCCATTTCTTCTCTGACTACGGGCGACGTCAAGTGGATGGTCAGCGTCAACGGCGGCTCTTTTGTGTTCTTAATTACAATTGCAGCATCGCCGACCGACTGGATTATTTCATATTTGTCTTCGGTAATAGCCTGCAATGTAATTTCACCGCTTAGCAATCGCCTAATTCATTTCCGAGCGATTTGCAACATCCTTTTCCAACAGAAAACAAGGTCTATAAACAAAACTTCAGCTAATAAAGAGAAGTTCATTTAGCACGGCAATTCCAGAATAACGCTACGCGCCTACGAAAATTACTTTTCCAAGACAGAGAAAGGGGATCGAAACGAACGCCATCGGGGTCGTCTTAACCGCTTAAAAATCTGTTCCGCTCGTTCTGTAACGAGCGCATGCAAACACTGAAAGGTTTTACTCACAGCGAGCTGTACTCCGAGATTGTCAGCTACTTTCTCCAGGAGATCTGTGGTGGGTTTATCTTTGCACAGAAGAACTAGCTCAAGATCCAAGTCCCCCTTCAGTAACAGGCCTTTTGCTACGAGCCCTACACGCATCACTCCACGCAGGGTCCTAGTCAGCTGCTCCGTGGCCTTCTGATCCCTGCAAATACACAGGGCACAGTCACGGCGGCTTCCAAATTAAAGAATTAGCTGCAGCCAGGCAAGCACGAAGGCTCGCCCCGAGCTAGGGGATAGATCTGCAGAGATTAAACACGACCCTCGCTGAAGGATTTACCCCACCTGCACGGGAGAAGTCGCCTCAACCGCGGGTTAGCTCATTCCTCTTAATTCCACAGCCAGGGAAAACAACTTTTCCACCTTCAGCGTGCGGATTTTTACTCGTCTAAGCAAGATGGTGCTACAACTTCCGACAGCGCCCTTTGCAGGCACGTCTCGGGTGATGCTCCTTACCCTCCTTCCTTGTTTTCCTCTTCGGCTGCCGTCTCCATGGACTCTGTCTCTGGCTGCTCCCCGCTGACTTTTTCTTGCTCGTCGATCCAGTCGGACACAGCTTTGAGCGCCCGCTCCGTGTGGGACACCATATTCTGAACTGCCTCCAGCTCCTCCTGCGTCGGGTAAACGGCCGAATGTTTGGCCATCACGTGGCGGTCGTCGTTCACAAAAATACGCATTGGTCGCTGAAAAGGGATTTTGAAACAGTTTTAGCGAGAGCCGAAACACAGATATTTATCTCGCGAGTGCAAAACCTCCCGGTCCTTACCATTTTTGCTTTTGAATGTCTGTCCAAGCGTTGAAAAATGTGCTTATTTAGATTCTTCCACCAAAAAGACCGTACCAGTACCACACTTTGCTGTAATCTGAAAGCAACAGAAAACCAGTTAGCAATGCTGGCGGGCCGGTCCGTCCCCGCAGCCCGCTCGCCGAGTGTACGCAGGAACAGAAAGAGCTGGCATCGATAATCGGAAGCAATAACGGACATTAGCAGCATGCGGATTCGTTAGCGAAGGCCCAGTTTTCCGCTCCTGATGACTTACGTTCTTAAGACCCGAAGAGCGCCCACGATAGCGATTACAGCCAGGTTTGTCAGGCAGCCGTCGCCCCAACGCGCACAGCCTGCCCTCGAGGAAGGTTTGCATTCGCTGCTCAGCTTTACCTGCCCAGAGGTTTAACGAGCACCGCACGCTCATTCGCCGTCCCCGGCCGAGCACGCTGTGCGAGGCAAACGCTCTGAACCCTTCCCTCGTACGATCTCCCCGAAAAGCAAAGACGCCCCAGGAGCCTGAGCTGCACCCCGCTGCTTGATTTTCCCTCCTACTTCTCGCTCGCGGCCGTAAATATCTTATTTTGGCTCCTTATTCCCAAGAGGCTTTCCCATTAAAACTGGATTTTTCCAAAGCTCCTGCTGGTCTTTCTAAAACAAAGCGCACCGAAGGTAAAGCACGCCCCGATACGCGCCGGAGCAGCCTGCGCTGGGAAAATTAACGGTGTAAAAGCTAATATAATTCCATGAGCTAAAGAACCAGGTTGCCATCGCCTGGTTGCCAAGCGAGGCGACGGCTTTCATCCACGCTACTCAGAAGCAACTCTCTGTACAAATCTCTTCGCCTTATACACTGCTTTTTACCCCTAATTCATTTTCCGGCCTGCTTTACAAGCCTGCTTTTAATTCGGATCAACACAAGTTCAGTAGCTGCACCGAGCCTCTTCCCTTACTTTATCAGGAGGAAAGAGCATAAACTTAGGCCAGCTTTTGAAGCAAGCGCTCGCCACTTCTAAAATTCAACAGATTAAGCCGAAATCACAGCAGCTTGTTTCCGAACAAGGAGCCATTTTCCAAGGGAACCAACCCACCCCGAGAGCCCGCGCCCCAGCCGGGGCAGTGAACTTCTTTTGTTAAAATTCAAGCGCTTTGTTCCTCTGTTTTAGCCAAGGGGCCTTCGAGCAGAGAAACGTTTGCGTCCTGCAGGAGCGAGGGGTGCTCTGCGGGAGAAGACAGCTTCCCAAGACCTTCAGATGCGGGCAGGCTTCCGGCAAGAACTCCCAAAGCCATCTCGCGCCCGCTGGGATCGACTCTTCGGCATCGACAACGCCGTTTCGCACGCGACCAGCGTACGAATCAGCAGTTGCTTGATTCACGGTCGTTAATTTGACCAAACATCTTGAATAAAACTCTTGATTTATCTCTAAGTGAAGCCGCGCAGGGGCAATCCCAGCCCTGCAAACACCTGATGTTTCGTGGCAGCTCCGAGAGTTAAGGGCCATCTAAAGGCGTTAGCACAAGCGAGGCAAAGGAAGAGCCTCGGCGCCTGAAGACGATGGAGACGAAGGTCGTCGTCATCTGCATCCACCAGCTGTTTCACTTCATTTTACAATCAAGCGCGCATCAAAACTGCCTGGTAACTCAGGCTTCCCAAAACACTGCTGGAGAAGGTCAATCGCGCCTCAGTTATTCCAGAGCTCGCAGCTAAATCCCGCTTCTCTGGGAGCCCTTCCGTTTCGCCTGCGCTTCACTCGAAACGAAACCAGACTGAACCTTGCTTTTGCCCTTTTCCACTGGAACCTACCCCGCGTCGGCCCCTTCCCAGCCTCGCCGGCAATCGCTACGTACACCTCGCAAACCCAGTGCTTTACTTTTTACGCTTTACAGATGACACAAACCGATCTTGAGTATCAATTGTCCAAGATACTGGAATAATAATAAAAAAGAACAAATAATTAACTGCCCAAATACTCAGCGCTTACTAGAGTAATGCTTTTATAACTCTATGAAATAACACAAAGGGCCCGGGCAGACATCAGGACCCCGTTGCGCTGCTCGTTTTACAAACAGGGCTGGGGCTCACGACCTGGAGAATTTTCTAGGATAAAAATCAGGAAAACTCGTTTCCTCGAGCCGCCGTTGCCGTACGGACTCGGTATTCTACAGCACTGAAACACCTCCGGTTCCAGTCCTGTGGATATTTACGCACAGGATGACTTTGGTATTGTGACAAATCCGGATTTAATTGTAATTAAACCCTGCCCGCTGACCAGGGAGAATTATTCCCAAGCTACCTGCAAGAACCCACGAGGCACCTCCGCGGGTGCCAGCCTCCCAAAACACTCCTCCTTCGGGTCGGACCCCGAAGAACTCGTACACTCCGTGCCCTGCTATTTTTCTTAAAGCTCCCTTCATTTCCTCCAAGCAAAGTAAGAAATTAGTTGAAATCCAACCTAGCGAAGCGTGTTTCTACGGTCAGAAAACGCTACAACAGCCCGAGAAACGAGAGTCCCGTTTCCTGCGATTTCTAAAGACGGCCGTTATCGCTCTTCTTGAAATCACTGAAGTTCATTTCTAGTGAGAACCCAGGAGCTGATGCTGCAGCATCGCAGGATTCACGCCTCTTGGGGAGAAAAGAGCCACAGAACAAGTTAAAAACACGAACACGCTCAATAGCGCACAATCCCTGACACCGCTCTTGATGCTGATCGCCATTAAAGTTTGAGGAAAAAAAGAGAAACTCTGAAATTCCACCCCTGTTTTAAGCCTCGCCTGCTCCGCTCTCCCCCTCCTACGATTTCCACTACCAGCTTGATTTCACCAACAAACTTTCCACTCGATCCGAGTCTCCCGACGGAAGGAGCAGGCTCTCCGAAACATTTGCTGGGGGGCGGCTGAGAAAATGATAAACAACGCCAAAGGCTGAAACTTCTGCCCTAGATGAGGGGAAAGTTTACCACGCGCGAAGAAGCGCATTTCGGTTTAGAAAGCTTTTATGTTTTAAGTAAGAATTTGTGGGTTTTCAGCCTGTCGTACCTGGGTGGGATGCTCGGACGGGCGCAAAGCCTTAACACCTCGCTTCGGTTTGCGCGAAGCTCTTGCGGGTCTAAGGACAGCGCCTATTCGCCAGCGCAATGCTACCTGCCTGCCCGAGGTGACGGCAAACAAAGCGGCGGCTGCACGGAGGGAGGATTTTTTTTTCTTTTCTGAACCGTCCAGAAACCGAGCTGCTACAAATAACGGGATCGATGAGGAGAAGGGGAATTTCGAGGAAGCGATGGGAGAGCCTGGGTAAAGCCCTGAGGGTGAGGACAGGAGAGCGGGGTCCTGTCCCTAAGGGGAGGAGATGGGTGGTTAAATCACACCGAAGGGGATGTTTCCACCTCAGCCGTGTCCCCCCCTCACCCTGCGGGCCCCGGGGAGCCGGGAAGGGGCCCGGCCCCCCCCCCAGGCCCGACCTTTCCCTCCTCCCCGCTCCCCCACGGGCAGCACCGCCCGTCCCCACGCGTGTGCGCGGGGAACCCACCGCCACGGAGGGAGACCGGGGTGGGGGTGAAGGGGCAGGCGGGCCGCTGCCGCCATTTGCAAGCGCGGCGAGAACAAAGCGGCGGCGGCGGGAAAATGGGGGGGGGGGGGGGGAGCACGGCGCGACCCCCCCCCTCCCCCCCCACGGCGCCGCGACCCCCCCACGGCGGGAGGGGCGGCTGCGGGGGGGTCGTGCGGGATGGGGGGGGGGAAGATGTGGCGCAACCCCCCCCAATCCCTGAGCACCCCCCCCCCCCCCAGCCCTCCCCTCACTCACCCCCGGCCCAACGGCCGCCCGCCGCCATTTTGTCTCCACAGCACAATGGGCCGCGCAAGGAGGGAGGGAAGGAGGGGAAGGGGGCCGGGTTACCGCCGAGCGCGGCCCGCCGCTACCCCTTCTCCCACACACACACACACAACACGGGCCTACCCGCCCTCCTCCGCGGCCCGTCCGCCCGGCACCGCCCCCCGGCCCGCCTCGGCGCCGGCTTCCCCCTCAGCCCCGGGGCGGCGCGGGTGGGGGGGGGGGGGAAGGCAACGCGGTTCCTACCGGCGGCCTGCCCGCTGTGCGTGTGTGCGGTGGGGCCCTGCTGCTGCTGCTGCTCCTCCCTTCGGCGGCGGCGGGGCCCGGGCCTGGGCCGGGGCCGGGGCCTGGCCGCGGTGCGGGGCGCGGTGCGGTGCGGCGGGGCGCGAGACTGCAGCGCGGGGGGCGGAGCCGCCGCCGGCGGGGGGCGCGCGGCCGTGCGCGAGGAGGGGGGGGGGGGGGCGCGCGGGGAGGGAAGGGGGGGGAGGGAATGGAGAGGGAGTCACGTGGAGAGCGGCGGTGGGAGCCAATGGGTGAGGGCGGCGGGAGGGTGACGTCGGTGGGAGGGGCTGCGCAGGCGCGGGGCGGGGGCGGCGGGAGGAGGGGGCGGGGCCGGAGCGGGGCCTCCCCCCCCGGGGGGGGCGGTGGCCTGAGGGGACCGGTGGCCTGAAGGGACCAGTGGCCTGAGGGGACCAGTGGCCTGTGGAGGTCAGGGGCCTGTGGAGGTCAGGGGCCTGAGGGGACCGGTGGCCTGAGGGGATCAGTGGCCTGTGGAGGTCAGGGGCCTGAGGGGACCGGTGGCCTGAGGGGATCAGTGGCCTGAGGGGATCAGTGGCCTGTGGAGGTCAGGGGCCTGAGGGGACCGGTGGCCTGAGGGGATCAGTGGCCTGAGGGGATCAGTGGCCTGTGGAGGTCAGGGGCCTGAGGGGACTACAGGCCTGAAGGGACCAGTGGCCTGAGGGTGCTGGTGGCCTGAGGGGACCGGCCTGAGGGGGTCAGGGGTCTCAGGGGACCGGTGGCCTGAGGGGACCAGTGGCCTGAGAGGATCAGTGGCCTGAGGGGACCAGTGGCCTGAAGGGACTGGTGGCCTGAGGGGACTGGTAGCCTGAAGGGACCAGTGGCCTGAGGGGGCTGGTGGCCTGTAGGGGCCAGTGGCCTGTGGAGGCCAGGGGTCGGAGGGGACCACAGGCCTGAAGGGACCAGTGGCCTGAGGGGATCAGTGGCCTGAGGGGACCAGTGGCCTGAAGGGACCAGCGGCCTGTAGGGACTGGTGGTCTGAGGGGATCAGTGGCCTGAGGGGATCAGTGGCCTGAAGGGACCGGTGGCCTGTGGAGGCCAGGGGTCGGAGGGGACCAGTGGCCTGGGGCGAATGGGGGGCACAAAGGGTCCTGGGGTGCAGGGGAGGGCGTCCCCTGAGGCGCTGGGCTCAGGGGTGCCCACCCTCGGGGCCCTGCGGCCTCGGAGGGGGCCGTGGGCCGGCTGCCGGCTGCGGAGGCGAGCCCTTTGGGAGCCAAGAGCAGGGTTTGGCCAAGACCCCCCCGTCCCACGTGGACGGACACGAGTCGCTGCGATATAGGGTTGATCTATAGCAGGGCACGAGTCCTGTAGGCCCCGGCGCAGGGGACGCCGGTGGGCGTTTGTCACCTTCCACCGAGCCGCTGCCTGCGATGTGTTGGTGCGGCGGCAGAGGGTGCCACCCGGCCGCGGCTCCTGGCCTAACTCGTTAGAGCGCTAACGGTCTTGGCAGCCAGACGGGGAAGAGATGAACCACCTCGCCACGTACTAATTAACCTGGCATCGAGCTCCCGAGAGCGTTGGGGTGCAGGGTGAGCCCCTGGTCTCGTTGGCAAGTTCCTTCTCCCGCTGTAACGTAGAAGGGGAACGATCTCAAAGGCGGCTTTTGCCTGTGTTGAACTCGAGTATGAAATTAAATGATTGTCAGTGTCCAAATGAACACTCGCTCCTTAAAAAAAAGCCAATTAACCCTCTGCCGGACATCGCCGTCTTCTGTGCGTCAGGGATTGTTTGACGATACCTTGTACTTCGTCAAAAAACCCAAGTCAGTGAAGCCCCGAGCTCTGAAAACAGGAAGCGGAGCGTTCAGGTGTGCGCTGAAACAAGCTGTAACGGCCCATTTTTGGGGCGAAAGCCAGCTGTATCCGTCACAAGCGCCGTCACGCTCTGCTCCTTCTCCAGATGTTCTGCGTCGCCGGGCAGAAAAACGCCGCGGAGCCGAGCAGAAACCACAACGAAGAGGAACTAACGAGCGCGGTTGGACCAGCGGCTCCCCAGAGGTCCCCTCCGCCCCCAAGCCCTCTCCGAAGGGCTGCGGAGAATTTGGTAAAGGCTTCGCCGTGAGGTCCGAAGGAAGCGCGCGGCCGAAGCGAGGTCCAAACAGGCACTTTTATTTGTGGTTGCGACGCTGACATCGATGGAACAGTCACACACGACACGGGGACCGCGCGCGGACGCCTCCACCGGAGGTACGCCCTTGCATAGGAGCCCCGGTGCATAGTAGGAGCAGTTAATGCCTCAGAAATACATTAAAAAAGAAGGAATTGTTTTGGTAGAACATCAGCCCTGCAGTTTTTAGCTTTTTTTTTAGTTTTTTTTCACTTGCCCTGGCCCGATTCAGGGAACGATTTGGAGCATGCGTGGTTTACGGGGACAAAAGTTGCATCTCAATACAGAAAAGAGCGTGGTTATTCCTAAAGACGGACAAATGAATGCCTTCGAGTACACAGCTTTACACGGGAGACGCGCTCCAAGCGCACGGATCAGTCCACGCTTGCAGAAAGAACCCAAGTCACGCAGCGAAGCCTTTCCGGATGCTAAATTCCCAACCGGAGAGCTGCCCTCGCCTGAGCGGCTCCCATTTTTTCCAAAACCCCCTCATTTACTGGAAGATTTGCCTCTCTGCTTTCCGAAGCTCTTGGCGAGCGCAGCGCCTGTAGTTTTCCGCTTTGAAAAGCCGGCTGTTGCTTCGGCTTTTTGGAAATAGGAATCCCTAATTCTGCTCCTCAAATACCGAGTTGACGGAACGCAGCGGAGCCAGCCCCGCGGCCCAAAGAACACGTTTTGCTAAATGTATTCCCTATTTCAACATTTGTATTTCCAGACCTAAAAATCGCTGCTGTATATTGGCTGTTTATGCAAATAAATTGAGCTACTGATGGTCCTCTGCTATTTCAGACGGCGTTTCCACAACCAAAGCGTCTTGATATAAACAGAGAAGAGCTAAAGTCGAGGAGCGAGAGTAAACGTCCCCTCAGCACAGAAGCCTCAAAGAGGAAAGAAGAGAAACCACCTCCAAACCTCCACAAGGATGGGAGAGGAAGAAACGAAAATCATTCAGGACCAGCATCAAGCTGCAGAAAATGTTTTCTTGTAGGTGCTAGTATAGCTGTAAACTGAGTATATCCCCTGAATTAGTCCCGTAATTATTCCCACTTACCCCTATCCCAAACCCAGAGGATTCTCCTCTTTTTTACCTTTTTTTTTCCCAGCTTTTTTTTTTTCCCCAGAAGTTTTACCTTTTATTTTCAGCTTACTTTTGCCTTTTTAGCCTTGCCTTTCCCTTTTCCCTTTCCCTTTGCCTTTTTAGCCTTACCTTTCCCTTTTCCCTTTCCCTTTGCCTTTTTAGCCTTACCTTTCCCTTTTCCCTTTCCCTTTGCCTTTTTAGCCTTACCTTTCCCTTTCCCTTCGCCTTTTCTTTCTAGCTCTCCCCCCGCGGACTGGATCGGCTACATCGAGAGGCGAGGCGAAAGGCGCTTTAGAGAAAGGATGGCGTTCGGTTCCAGCCAGCGTAGATCTACGCCCGCCATCGGCTTGGGGAGACGTCAGCGGCGCTGCGCCGCCCTGGGCCGGGGCAGTCACGTCTCCGCGTGCTGCCAGGTAGATATTTCAAAATCCGTCACAAAAACGGTGCTGGGAGAGATGGAAATAGCGGCTACAGAACTGAAACAACTGTTAAAAGCAAAATATACAAAACCCCCAAACCATTTAATAATTCAGATAGAAAACATTCCTCGTATCTTACAAAAATACTACAGGGATCTAAAGATTCCTAAGAAGTAGGTAGAAAAGAAGCAAAAGATGTCCTTCGGCCCAAATCGAACGTGGCTAAGCAAAGGTCTGCGATAAAGAGGGTTTTTAAAGCACAAAACCATACAATTTGTGGTGGTGACCGTGCCCGGGCGAGCCTCCTCTTGCTCAACGCACACTTCAGCAGCTGCGCCTATCAGAGGAGGTGCTTTAATTTTGTTACATTTTCAGTTTAATTGTTGTATCTTAGGGACGTTGAACCCCCTTTAAGCTATTTCTCTAAAACCTCCCCTTTTTCTCCTGACAGGAGCTGCCAAAGGCCTGGACCTTCCCGTTAGAAACAGCAGTCGGCTACAAGTCCAGGCGACGCCGTGGCATCTAAGGACGTAAGGCAACCTGTTGTTTGTCATTTGGTTTGCTTAAAATATTATTATTTTACCTAATAATTAAGACCTAATATTAACTAAAAAAGAGAGAAAAAGATATATACACCGCTCCTTTCCCACGCCCGCAGGTGGGGTCTTCCTAAATTCGTCACACAGGCAAAGCGTTTTGTTCGACAGTTAGGGGAGGCTTTGCTGTAAATTATTTTTAATATGTAATGCAGGATGTTTTGGGGAGGAATCGGTAGAAGCTGTCAGTCCTAGCAAGATGCAATAACTGTACAGAGCGTCCGTCCGTCCGTCCCGGGTTGCATCCAACCACAACCCCCTGGTTGAGCGGGATACGCGGCACGGCGCTAACGCCCGAGTCCTGCTCGTTAACCCCTCGCGTCCCTCCCCCTTCACCCCAACGCTAACGAGCATCTTCCTAAATGAATTAATTCTAAATGTGCTCAGCACGACCCCAAAGCCGGGCGTCTCCAAAAGGTGGCAAGAGAAGCGAGGCGATTTCGGCGCGTTTCAGCTCTCTGGGTGGGAATCGACAACGGCAATAAAATATTGGGGGGGGGGGGGCTGCAAATAAAACCCAAGTCGGGGAGCTGCTTAAACCCGCCAGCGCGTTCGCCGGTCACCGCAGCGCCTGGATTTACCCGAGCGCTGAGGGACGGCCGAACGCGGCTGACCTGAAGGTAACATCGTCTTTTTTTTACCGGTATAAAATAAAACTACAAAATCCAATTAAACTCATTTTGGCGTCGGTCGACAACCCGGAAGACGGAATTTTGCCCTGTGTCGGAGCCATCTCCCCGCCGCTTTTAGCGGCGCCTTAGCTGGCAGGATTCGGCCGGGAACTCCCCAGCTCAGTATTTGAGCTGGCTGGGGACCAACGGGACGTTAGCTGCGACGAGCTCTGCGGGAGCGGACACGCTAGAGCGGTCTTCGTTTAGCAGCCCCGACGATTTAAGCGGTTCAGGTTCGTTAACGAGATTTCCACGTGGGACAAACGACGCTGAGCGCCGGGGCGTTATCCTGCAGCTCTGCTCCCGAAGCGGGAACGGGAAGAGGAGGCGCAGAAAGGATGAAGGCAGGCTCTAGGCGTCCGACTGACCTTTGTTCGTCTTCTTCAGGAGCTTTTTCAGGTCGGGCGACATAAAGTAAGGCTTTTCGGCCGAGCCGTCGTTACGCTCCAGGTCTTCCACTGCAAAGAGAACCCCCGCCCCGCGCAGCAGTGGGGGGGACAGACACAGAGGTTGGCGTGGCAGAGTCGCGGCAGAGGCAGCGAGGAGCCTAAGGGCAGAGAGGTGCCGGCGGAGCAGCCCTCCTGCTCGTCTGATAATTATCTTTGCTAGAAACAAAAGCCTTTCGCCTCCTCGCGGGTGGGGGGGATTTTCTCCCCGCGTCACAGCTAAATGCCCCCAGCAGCACAAACCACCGCGGTCGCACCTCTCCCATTTTACGGGGAGCACTGCGCTCCGGAAACGGGCTGCTATTATTTAGAAGAAAGCAGAGGTTTGGGTATTTTTTTTTTTTTCAGGGGGGACAGCGGGAAAGTTTAACAACGCCGTAGGAAAAGAGGTCTCCTCCGCGACCTCGAGCTCTGCCGGCCGGGAGCGCGGTTCCCCTCCGCTAAGGAGCCGGGCAGCGCGGCTCTCCCTGCTCTTTGTGCAGCCAAAATGGCTCATGACGCGAGCGCGAAGCAATTTCGCTCGGTATTCGCAACACCCTTGTCAACACGCCATGCATACATAATCATTAGGTGTATTCCCAGTGCCGAACACGCCGCTCGGCCTCTCGCCGTTCAAAGCAAAGCAGCTGCGCCAACAAGAAGCAGTAGGAAAATCACAGCCACCGAAAAAAAAAAAAACCAACAAAGCCAAACAAACCCACAAAGCACCAGCTTCGGAGTCGGGCGAAAGCGCCCTGGGATATTTTGAGAGGGATTTCAGTAGTTCTCTGTGATGGAAATACGAGCGTTAACACTGCGGCTTTGTCCTAAGAGGGCATGACTCAAAAGACGGGGCGCTCTGTCTGCGTGAGGATTTGTAACAGGAGATCTGGCCGCCCGGTGCAGCCGGAATGGCATTCTTTTAAATCTTCATCATTTCTGCACTGTCAAGGGGAGAAAACACGGCGAGGACCCAGCCCGTGTTCGGCTGTCGTTTCGGCGCCGTAACCCTCACCAGCTGCCTCCCCGTCAAACCTCTGACTTTTTTGGTCTGGTTTCCCTGGCCGTAGAGACGTGGCAATACGTCCCCGGTGTAACACCCGCCAGCGCAACGCGCTCCTTCCCCGTGGCCGTCCGGCCCGTCAGGGATGCTCGCGCCGCTCCTCCGGACATCGCCTTCCCTTGAGGGACCCGCGGCAATTCAGAGTCGCCGGAGCCGGCCTGGGGACTCGCCTTCCACGCAGGCTCCCTATTCCTTCCCACGGCCACCCCAGCCTGCAGGCCTGTACGGCAAGCGCGCCGCCTACGCTCCGCGTTAGCGTGGAAAGTCGTTACAGCCCCAGCTCCTCCGTCCCGAGGAGCCCGGACCAGGCAGAAGGCAAACCATCAACTCAACCACCTCGGCGGGGAAAAGGCAGAGCCCATCAGGCAGCTCCCAGGACGAGCCACCACCTCCCTGCAGCGATTAAACCTCTGCGCAACCAGCAAGAGACACCATTTTAAACGAGGGATGCTGCGAGTAAAAGCCCTCTGAGTTTTAACGGCTTGCAACCGGTGACGGCTCTTTTCGCCTTCCCTAAACCGACGGCGCGAGGAAACGGAGTTTTCGGCTGTGAAAAGGGCGAGCTCTGCTTCGCAACGAAGGCGCCGCTCGTGCAACGGACTTAAAAGCAAAAGACCTGCAATCTCACAAAGAAATCTTAAGTGCGCCAACCCGGTTTTGCATAGAAAGAGCGGGCGAGGAAAGAGGCTCGTTGCGCTTTGCTGGGGGCAGAACAAGGCGGAAAGCGTGGAGACACCAGTTTTCAGGCTGTGGAACCCGCTCGGCCCGTTCCACAAACCACCCTCCTGCAACGCGAGCGGAGCAGCTCTCCCGACCTTTTCGCAGCTGGCGGTTAGGAACAAAGATCTCCGCTTCAACGCGAAACGCAACTATATATCGGCACCCGTGCGCGTCCAGCCGCTTCCCAGCCGCTCGCCGGAGCGGCGCGCTCCTCGCCGGGCGCTACCGGACGCGTGGGACCCCAGATTAACTCTAGGTGACACTCTAGGTTCGTTCTCTCGATACAAGACTGTTCGTTATCGGGCAGGAAGGTGGATTTGATAAGCGTCGGGCACTGAGGAATCGGCACCCCCTCTACCCTCGCGGCTTTGAAGGACATCCAGGGGAAAGGTTTGCACCGGGGCTGCCGCGCGCAGGCTGAGGAGAACGCTGCTTGGGTTGGGGGGCCGAGCGCGTCCTGCGGCCCCCCCGGGCACGCAGCCTTCCTCCCGGGGCCAGCCCCTAGCCTTGGCTATCGGCGCTTTTGGAAGGCTCTAGGTTCCCCTTCAGCAGGATCTCACTCAGCTCGGGGGACATGTAGTAAGGCCTCTCGGGAGATCCATCGTTCCTCTCCAGATCTTCACCTTTTCGCAACCCCAGGAAGAAGCGGCCGTGACGGGGAAGAGTGGAAAATAGCGGAAGAGCCGGGGAGAGGCAGGGCAGAGATGAAGGATGGAGAACATGTGAAGAGAGACACGAGGGGGAGAGGGAGGAAAAAAGAAGGAAAAAAGAAAAAAAAAAAAAGGAAAATTGAAGTTAGTTGCAGTTAGGTTCCACCAAGACCAAAGCACCAAAACAGAAAGACCAAGAGAGACCGCAGGAGGCCCAAGGACAGGCTGTGGGTTTCCGTTGCCAGCAGGCGGGGGGAAAGCAGATGCCGGTAAGAAGGCAGGTGGGAGTTGGTAAAGCGGGAGAAAACCACGCAGAGAGGCCACGGGAATTTGGAGCAAACCCCAAATCTGGACGACTCTGGGGTTTGGCCCCAAAGGGAGGGAGGTTTTGCTACCACAAACTCCTGCCCAGCGGGAGACCGACCCTCCGAGCCAGACACTTACAGAAGCAGAGGAAGAGGGTGTCCACGCACATGCCGTACACGCTGAAGAACCCGTGGGCGATGAGGTAGGAGCCCACGATCACCGTCTGAAAGAGAAATTGTGTGGTCACGCCGCGACCTGGCATCTGCAAAGAGCGCAAAGCCCCGGTCCCTCGGCGGGGAGGAGGAAACCTGCTGAACCCCGAATTCCCCAGGGAAAGGAGGAGAAGCGAACAGGGCAGGACTGTTCAGACCAGCCCGATTCAGGACAAAAGGCCTCAGCGACGACGGTGGACGGAGGCCAATCTGGGCAGCACGGGAAGGGCGAGACGCCTCTTCGCGGCCGGCCGAGACAAAGGGCTTATTTCGACGGGGACAGAGAAAACACCTTCAACAAAGAAGGTCCTTCAGAAGCAGCGAGCGCAGGGGTGTTTTTAAGGCATTTGTGTCCAGGATCTCCTTCCGTCACTTCTAAATTCAGCAAAAGACGAGAAAGCAGCTCACCAGAATAGGGACCCAGTAGTAATTCAGGGGCGGCGCTGTGTCTTGGACCAGCTTTATCCGGTGGGTGAAGAAAAAGAAGGCAAGGATTCCTGGAAAAGCAAACGATGGAAACTGCTGGGGGAGGCAGGGCAGAAGAAAGGCAGCAAATGGGTGCAGGGAAGATGTAAAACGGGACGGAAAGGAAGGGTTTCACGGGAGGAGCGAAGAGAGCGGGGGTTTTGGGAAGGCGTAACCAGCTACAAAAGCCTACAGCAGCCGTACACCCCAAGGAGAAACTTCCAGTCCCCAGCACTTACCGACGCTTCCCACGATGAGGAGTTTACCGAGGAAGAAGAGGAAATCCGTGACTTTATCTAAAACGGCCACCCTGCAAACAAGAGAGAGACGGGCATCCGCAGCCGCTCCCCACCCCGAATTCAGAAGGAAGCGTGGGAGGAGGCGGCCAACGTGCACACGCGTTGCAAATACGGCGCAAAACGCCGTGAAAGCCTGAAAACAGGGTGAGCAGATCAGGGCTGATCTTTGGCAGCGAGAAGGAGTTGGAAATCACCAAAGCCTGCTGTCGGGAGCAGAGCCCTCGCCCCCACCAGCATCTCACCTAACGATGTTCCTCATCAGCAGGAAGAACGCGTTGCGGGCGGAGGTGCAGAAGTTGGTGCCGTAGATGGCGATCTGGAGGGGGTCCCGGAAAAAAGGGGCAGGGAAGAGAGAAACGGAGCCGCGCTGAATTCACCGCTAAGAAGAGGGCGCAATTCATCCCATCTTTGAGTAACACCCGGATAAATCCCAGCCTGGAAGTGCTTCTTCATCCACTGACATCGCGGACACCGAGAGCTGAATCCCCCCACCCTGGTGTCTCCGAGAAGGTCCCTCCCAAAGTCAAAGCGACACGGCTGCGGTCAAGGCTTTCCAGCGAAACGGCTGGGAAACGCTGAAAACCTTCGTTTTCCCATGACACCGGCAGACACGGTTCTCAACAGCCGCCCAAAGAAATCTCCAAGCGTGCCGAGACCCCCGCCACCGTAGTCACGACCCTTTGGGCGTCAACGCCGGGAGACTCTTACCATGATGTACGCGTTTCTGTTGAGGAATTTGATGAATTTTTCCAGGCACCAGAAGCAGCACTTCAGGCAGCTCAGGAGGAACTTGGCAAACTTATTATCTGCAGCTGGAAGAACGCCACGGGAGAGGGTGAGCAGCCAAACCGAGAGACGCCTTCTCTTCCAGAAGCAACTTCAAGGTCCCTAATGAGACGTCCCGCTGCCCCGTCACAGCCTCCCCCGCTACGCCCCGTTTTCAGCCTCCCTGGGAGGCCGATACTGCTGCAGACAGCGGGATGAGCCGCGCACGCTCTTCCCACGCTTCTGCTCGCTGTTTTTCACGATCGATAGAGTCGGACGGCCAGGCGCAGACTTCCCCGACACCCCTACAGAGACCCAGCACCAGCTGAATTAGCCCGGCAGCCACGGCGCATCCCTCGGCTCCCGCCCCGGGAAACGTCTCTTGGAGGAAGAGACAACTACGGGATCCTGCAAGGAAAATCTCGATTCTCCACTGAAATACTGAAATTATTCCCCTGGACGTTAGCCACGAGCTCTGGCACCAAGGAACACGGAAGAAGCCAACCTCATTCATCTGCTCATTTGCCCTTCCAGCTTCGGTACCTTTTAACCTGTGGTCCAGATACTCCAGGGTGACCCTGATGACTTGGACGATGGCGAGGATCAGAGATCCGAAGGCGAGCGAGCCAGTGTGGTACCTGGGAAAGATCCCTCCGGTTAGAAGGGGACAACCTCAAGAAGCTCGCGAGCCCTCCTCGAGAGGGACGTACCGGAGCGCGCGGCCGAAGGCGGAGAAGAGGGGGAAGGCGGGCATGTCATCGGGTTTCTTGAAGGCCCAGTAGTACGACGCGAAGGCCCCCGCCAGCGTCACCTGGCCCAGCGCGATCACGAAGTTGGCGAGCCAGAAGAACATGAAGACGTTGAAGAACTGGAGGACGATGAGATACTTGTGGTACGCCGACTCGCCCCCGTAGAACGCGAAGAGGCACTGGGCGTCGGGGCACAGCTTGGTGACGTTGCTCGTGTTGAAGGTCTAGAGAGGAGAGCAGACACTCACGCACTGCGGCGGCTGGAGACGCGCCGCAGGACAGCATCTTTCGCTCAACTCAAAGCAATCTCGACTTTCAGAAGACGTTATCCTGCTTAATTTTTCGCTTGCTCGGACCAAAAAGTCAGCTTTGCGCACACAACGGCTTGAAGAAAAATAACGACGTGACGTAAACGAGTTCAGAAAGGCGGAATTTCACTTGGAAGAGCTCGCAGGCTCAAATAGCCACCAGGATGTTTTCCATGTACGAAACAGTCTTATCTCTGACAGGTGAAGCATAGCATTTGTATGAGTTTCCCAACGCCCTCACCTCCGGTTTGCAGCTCTGCCCAGAAAACTGGCACGCCGTCTCGTTAAACACCTTATAGACCGCCTCGTTGGAGGTGGAGAGGAAACTGCAGAGCAACGGTTAAGGAGATTTTGCAAACCCCAAACCCGAATCCTCGGCGTATCTAATTCCGTTTTGCTCTCGCCAGCCTCCCGCGATCGCTATTCGACGTTGGGTTTTAATTTGAAAGTCAAACTTGGAGGCTTAGGCTGGCGGTTTCGCAAACGGACGTGTCACTAATCCTGTAAGATGCTCAGCGCCCTGGAAGACCTTTGATTTCTGAGCGGCTTCCTTCCCCGGGAGCAGCGGCGCGGGGAAGAGGAAGAGGAAGAGGAAGAAGAAGAGGAAAGGATACACGGCGGTGCTGGCCCAGTAGGCGATGCAGAGACAGAGCAGGAAGAAGGTGCACAACGGGAACAGCAGCGACGACATGATGTGACCAACAGCCCTGCCGAGAAGATGGTTAAAACCCGGTTAAAACCCTCGCGGCGACGGGAGGACCTTGGCGGCCGGAGCCCGGCCGTCCCCGAGTCCTCCCACCGCGATAGGTGACAACGGCCACCTCCGCCGGGGACGGGGGACACCCGGACCTGCTGGCCTCCCTGATGAGCGCGATGGCAATGAGGATCCTCTTGCGGAGGAAGACGAGCAGCAGGATGATCACCACCTCCATGATGCACAGGATGATCACTGGGAGGAGAAGGGGAGCCCCGGGTAGCGCGAGGGCACGGGCAGCGCCCGACGGCCGCCATCCTCCTTTGCTTTCCCCAGCAGATCCGTCCGGCACCGAACGCTCCTCAGGGGACGTCCGGCACCGCGGTTCACGTGGTCGCAGCCCCGACCGTAAGCTCAGTCCCACGGCAGAGGTGCCACCAAGCAAAGCCACCCGCCTTCCCTCAACCCTTGCACAGGGCCACGGAGAGGCCGAGAAGACCCCAAAGCTCCACGCTCGCCCCTTCCCAAGCCCTGTCCCTCAAAGGGACCGGGGCTGGGGCGCAGCCCCCGTCTCCCATCCCGCATCCAGAGGACGGAGACTCACTGAACGCCAGCCACGTCTGCCGCAGGTGGAGGTAGACGCGGAGGTCTGTCTGAAATCCCAGGTCCTTCAGGGAGACGTCAGAGCCCGCTTCCCCTTTTAGTTTTGCGTATTCCATGTAACAGTGGAAGATGCCTGCGGTGAAAGGCAGAAAATTGTCCTATTTGCACCGAAAAGCGGAGACCGAGATGCCGGCAGCCTCTGCTCAACGCCACCGACGCCGATGTTCAGGTAGAAGACACCCGGCAGGACACTTTCTTTGTGCAAATCCCACCTAAGACAGGGAAAGGAAACCGGGGAAAGCGGGGAGAAGCTCCAACCGCTCGCTCACCGTAGCCCAGCACCAGGATCACCATCACGATCATCACCCAAACCATGATCCCGGCCAGGAAGCGGAGCAGGACGATGAAGATGAAGCTAGCCACCATCGCGATCACGAGGCCTCTGCGGGAGGAAGGCAGCAACGCGTCAAAAACCAGGCGATGCCACCCCCTCCCCACCGCTCTCCTCCATCGGCCGGCTTCTCCGCTCTCCTTTCCCAAGCTTTAACGCCGGGGCAGCCTTAAAAATGGGAACCGTGATGGCGGAGGGGACGGAGCGTGAGCAGGGTCCGAGTAACGCTGCTCCAAAACACCCTCCGCCATCTCGCGTTTTGTTTGAATGGAAATTATGCAAAGGCCGGGGCGGGGGAAAAGAAAAAAAATTTGTCATTCATGAGCTTTGCCCCACATTCGAGCGCGGCGCCAAGGCCGCGGCCGGCACGGCGGAGCATCAGCCCTCGCGGGCTCCGGTCCAGCTGCCTTCCCGCGGGAAGGGACGGCCGTAACGCGCAGCTCGGCCCCTGCTCACATTATTATCCAGTACCAGGAAACCGTGTAATCTTCAAAGATCTTCATGGCCAGTTGTCTGGCTTCCAGGACCACGTTGGCTTTTCTGGAATACAAAAATAAAACAGAAATGAAGCGGAAGCCGGGGGAAAGAAGCGGAGGAGCATCAGCCTGGGCTCAGCCCCAGCGAGGCCCTGCCCGCGCCCGCTGCCTGGACTCGCGCTGCCTCAATGGCCCCTTGTCCTCCCCCGCCAAAGGGCCTCCGCCAGACGCCCTGAAAACAAGCAAATTCAACAAGAGCGAGGCTGATTTCCTGGCACTGTTTTCCTTCAAGCTGACCCCGCTGCTTCCCCTTCGTCCCCGCTTCCAGCTCCCGTTTAAAACGCAGAATATGGGGTTTGCGGCAGGATTTCTTGCAAACACAGGACCACGGCTCCGTGCTTTCAAGGCCCTTCCGCAGTATAAATCAGTAAACGAACGCGGCGCAGAAGTGCCGGCAAATAAAACCAAACGTTTCCCTTCTGGATGAAGCAGCAATAACGAAGCAGCTCATTAAGAGGCTCCCCCGGGTACGGTCGCGTACCCGCCATGTTGCTGTTATCGCTGCAAGCGCTCGCTCTCGGGATCGCCCCGGCAAAGATGAAGCGACCAGCGAACCGCGGCGCCTGCCCGGCGCAAAGGTTGCGGAGACTCACTTGGCCCCTTCCAGCAGCTCGGTGACGTTCCTCCGGCGCCCGTGGCCATCGTCGTAGGTGGTCTCGTTGCCGACCATGATGACGCCCTTCTTGGCCCGGATGGCCGGGAAGCAGCGCCGCGCCACTGGGAGAGCGGAGGGGGAAACAGCGTCGCAAACCTCAGCCGCTCTTGTCCACCCCCCGCGGGGAAAGGAGCCAAACCCCGCTCCCCGTGGTCACAGACCTACGCTGGACCCCCCGAAACCCCAAACAGGAGCCTCCGATCCCCCCAAAAAATCCCGACAGCCAGCCTGCGAAGCGTCCGCTTCCCCCGACCGCGACGGAAGCGAGCGGGCTCGTTAATCAGCTCACGGCAGCTCGTTAGCCCTCCGGACGTACGTGGGGTGCTGGGGATAATCATGGCCGGGCACTCCCTGTCCTTCAGCACCTTGATGGGAGGCTGGATGGGGACAGACGAGCTGGACGTTAACGGTTTGGGAAGGCATTACCGCGCCGGGAAACGCCGGCAGCGCCGGGGCTGGCGGACGAACGCCGACACCGCGCCCCTTGCAACCCACCTTCTGCAGGTTTTTGAACTCGGGGACGCAGAAGTTCTGGTAGTACTCCAGCTCGTCGGGCGTGCGGGAGCTGTAGGCGCTCAGGTACGTCAGGTACCGGTCCGGGCATTTGCTGACGCAGATCTGGACGGGAGAAGAGGACATGGAGGGGCCGCGCGTGAAGGCACGAGCCCCCCGCGCCGGGACGCCGCAAACCGGAGGAGAAGCAAAGCATCGGCGAGCCGTGCCTGGCGCGGCACCCCGGGGCCGGGAGCGGTACCTGGGTGGTCGGGCACTGAAACTCCAGCAGCACCAGCGGGCTGGCGCACTTCACGATGTCGAAGTAAAAGAGGAAAGGTTTCTTCCTGCAAAGCAAACCGGGCAAAAACAAAGAAAGAAAAAGCCCAGCTCAGGGAACCGCCTGCCCTGGGAGAGGCGATGGGAAGCACCCGCGTCCCTGCGCCCAGGGGAAGGGGGCCCACGCGGCGTGGAGGGTCCCAAAAAACCCCAACCCCCCAAAAAAAGTGGAGCTGCAAGCTGCTACGATGCTTTTCTGCACCTCCCAGGGGCTCTGCCGCTCCCCGCAGCCAGAGGAGAGCAGGCAGCACGGGCAGGGCGAGCCGCCCATCCCGGAGCCGCGGGGCGCGACACCCCGAGGTTACGGTCTCTCCGACGATGCCGGGGCGCCGGCGAGCGACGGCCGCGAGCCGGGACACGTACTCGTTGGGGGTTCCCTGCTGCCCGCAGAACTGGCCGCGACTGTCGGTGGGGTAGATCACCTTCCGGGGGTCCCCGTGGGTCCAGGCTGAGCGGGGGGAGGCAGAACAGCGCGGCTGTGGTTACCCCCGCAGCCCTCGCCCCCTCGTTTCCCCCCGCCCGCCGCTCACGAGACCCCCGCGGGGACCCTCCCGTCCCCACCCGGACGAGCAGGAGGGCGCAACGCCCCTCGGCACGGGGTTTTGCCGGCGCGGACAGCGAGCCGGCGGCGAGCCAAGCTTCGCCCTATTGCCAAAAACTTGGCGACGCAGCGAAAACGGGCGCGGAGCCCCCCGGTACTTACCCACGACGCCCACCACCACGTAGCCCACGATGGCGATGACCAGCAGGACGCAGCAGAGAACGTCGGTGCAGCCCCTGCCAGCAGGAAGAGCGGCGTTGGGGACGCGCGACGGACCCCGGCACCGCCGAAACCGCCGCCGGCAGAGAGGCTTCTCTTACCTGTCGTAGATGGGACCTTTGAAAGTCGGGTCATATTTCTGCGGCGTCCCTGCGGAGACAAAGGAGGAAGAGAAAAACAATTTGGGGGATGGCTGGGGTGGGAGGAAGGAGCTCCTCATCCTCCTCTCCCCACCGCACGCAAAAGGAGAAGCGGAGGGAGGGTAACGCTTGAACTTAAAGCCTCGGGATAAGCGGAATCGGGAGGACAATAATCTCCAGAAGCCATTTCCCTCCAGCTGTGGCTCTGCTTTCCAGGCGTGCACGCAGTTATTCCCTCGGAAAACCCGTTTCCACACGGTTTCCTCCAAAAACGCTTCCCTGCTGCTCCCGGGAGCCTGCCCAAGGTACGCGAAATCCCTCGGAAGCACCGAAGAGCCGCGCTGGGAGCAGCGATGCCGGGGGGGTCCCAGGGGGTTTCGGGTCCCGCGGAGCCCCCGGCGCAGCCGGCGCTCACCGGAGGGACCCGCCTCGGTCCCGCGGCGGCGCTGGGCTCCCGCCCGCGGATACGGCACCGTCCTTTTTCCCCTGCTTTATTTTTAGGGTGGGAATTCAGCCAGCGAAGGCAGCGCCAGCGCGAGCCCCCGGCACAACCGTGGGAGCTGGCCGGTGCCGGGGACGGCTGCTTTGGGGGGGCCCTTTGGGGGGCTCAGAGCAGCCCCATGGCAGGGACACGTCTGTTTTGGGGTGCTTTTGGGGGGCTCAAAGCAGCCTCATGCTGGGGACACGCCTGCTTTGGGGTGCATTTTGGGGGGGCTCAGAGCAGCCCCATGGCAGGGACACATCTCTTTCGGGGTGCATTTTGGGGGGCTCGGAGCAGCCCCATGGCAGGGACACATCTGTTTTGGGGTGCATTTTGGGGGGCTTAGAGCAGCCCCATGGCAGGGACACATCTGTTTTGGGGTGCATTTTGGGGGGGCTCGAAGCAGCCCCATGGCAGGGACACATCTCTTTCGGGGTGCATTTTGGGGGGGCTCGGAGCAGCCCCATGGCAGGGACACATCTCTTTCGGGGTGCATTTTGGGGGGGCTCGGAGCAGCCCCATGGCAGGGACACATCTCTTTCGGGGTGCATTTTGGGGGGGCTCGGAGCAGCCCCATGGCAGGGACACATCTCTTTCGGGGTGCATTTTGGGGGGCTCGGAGCAGCCCCATGGCAGGGACACATCTCTTTCGGGGTGCATTTTGGGGGGCTCGGAGCAGCCCCATGGCAGGGACACGTCTGTTTTGGGGTGCATTTTGGGGGGCTCGGAGCAGCCCCATGGCAGGGACACGTCTCTTTCGGGGTGCATTTTGGGGGGGCTCAGAGCAGCCCCATGGCAGGGACACATCTCTTTCGGGGTGCATTTTGGGGGGGCTCGGAGCAGCCCCATGGCAGGGACACATCTCTTTCGGGGTGCATTTTGGGGGGGCTCGGAGCAGCCCCATGGCAGGGACACATCTCTTTCGGGGTGCATTTTGGGGGGGCTCGGAGCAGCCCCATGGCAGGGACACATCTCTTTCGGGGTGCATTTTGGGGGGCTCGGAGCAGCCCCATGGCAGGGACACATCTCTTTCGGGGTGCATTTTGGGGGGCTCGGAGCAGCCCCATGGCAGGGACACGTCTGTTTTGGGGTGCATTTTGGGGGGCTCGGAGCAGCCCCATGGCAGGGACACGTCTCTTTCGGGGTGCATTTTGGGGGGGCTCAGAGCAGCCCCATGGCAGGGACACATCTCTTTCGGGGTGCATTTTGGGGGGGCTCGGAGCAGCCCCATGGCAGGGACATGTCTGTTTTGGGGTGCATTTTGGGGGGGCTCGGAGCAGCCCCATGGCAGGGACACATCTCTTTCGGGGTGCATTTTGGGGGGGCTCGGAGCAGCCCCATGGCAGGGACACGTCTCTTTCGGGGTGCATTTTGGGGGGGCTCAGAGCAGCCCCATGGCAGGGACACGTCTGTTTTGGGGTGCATTTTGGGGGGGCTCAGAGCAGCCCCATGGCAGGGACATGTCTGTTTTGGGGTGCATTTTGGGGGGGCTCGGAGCAGCCCCATGGCAGGGACACGTCTGTTTTGGGGTGCATTTTGGGGGGCTCGGAGCAGCCCCATGGCAGGGACATGTCTGTTTTGGGGTGCATTTTGGGGGGGCTCGGAGCAGCCCCATGGCAGGGACACGTCTGTTTTGGGGTGCATTTTGGGGGGCTCGGAGCAGCCCCATGGCAGGGACATGTCTGTTTTGGGGTGCATTTTGGGGGGGCTCGGAGCAGCCCCATGGCAGGGACATGTCTGTTTTGGGGTGCATTTTGGGGGGCTCGGAGCAGCCCCATGGCAGGGACACGTCTGTTTTGGGGGGGCTCCATGCTGGGCACACATTTGCTTCAGGGTGTTTTGGGGGGCTCCGGCAGCTTGCTCCCCGCGCAGCGCCCAGCTCCCAGCCCCGCCTGATCCCTAATCTCCACGGAGCAGCCGAGCGCCCGCCCAGCCCTTTCCAAGAACCTGCACCCCAAAACGCCGGCACGGGCGGGGGGGGTCACTGCTGCAGGGTGGGGGGACCCCAAGGAACGACTGAACCCCCGGGACCCCCCAAAAAAAAGCGCCAGGGCCGGGACAGCCGGCTGGGGCGGTGACTGCCGGCCGCGGTGACAAACCACCACCGTGGGAACCTGTTTGTCCCAGTCGTTAAGCATTAACCGCCGGCGCCGGCGACGCCGTCGCGCTGGTTATGCCGGTGCGCGGCGAGGGCGGCCCCCCAGCACCGCGGCCCCCCGGCACCGCGGCCGGGGGAAAAGCAACGCGGCGAAGACGCAGCTGCTTTTGGTTTTGCTTTGGCTTGCCTTTTATTTTTTTTTTTCCTTCCCTCCTATTTTGGGGTTGTTTTTTCCTCCTTTATCGCTCGAGTTTAACTTCCTCCGCGCCGAGTCGCGGCGAGCGGCGGCCAACGGTGCCCCCAACCCCCAGCCGAGCCCCCCGGCAGCCCCCACGGGACCCCCGCCGGCCGCGGCGAGCGGGTGCCAAAGCCTTACCGTGCTGGCCGTAGTAGCTGTCCCCCTGGCCCCCCATGCCGGCGAGCGCTCCCGCCTCGGCCCCTTCGGCCCGCGACAGACCCGCGGTGGCCCCTGCACCGCGGCCCTCGCCGTACGCGCCGCCCTGGGCGTGCCGTTGCCCGCCTCCAGTTAAACACACCAAAAAACCACCCTCCAGTGCACAAACATGGCTTTAAAGGCGCAGCCGCTTCGCCGAGACCCTCCGAGCCCGGCTCCTTCTCCAGCCCTGCAAAACACCGGCCGCGGCACCGGCTTCCCGCAAACCACCGTGGGGCCCGGTAGCCGCCGACGTGGCGCGGTGGTCACCAGCACCGGGGGGTGGTCTGGGCCTGGCAAACCCAGCACAAAAGGCCGGGAGCAGGCGTGGGCAGGCGGCAAGAGTCACCGGTTTCAACCGGCAAAGGGCACGAGGCTGGCGACGCCGGCGCCGATGCCCCCGCTCCCGGTGGTGCCGAGCTTCCCATCCCCACCCCAGGGTTATATTTAGGCGATAAATAAATAACCGGCCAGACGCGCTGGCTCGTGGTCAGGAATAGCACGCTGCCGTCCGGCACGGCCGCGGCTCGGAGGGTCGAGGCCAGGCGGCACCGTGGCGTCGCTGCCGGCGCTCATAGGCTGCCGGTGATGTCAGGGCGGCCGGGATTTACACCCGCCGAAGCGGCTCGGGAACAAAAGCCCAGCCTGGGGAGGGCTGGGCAGACCCCCCGCCCGGGAGAACCGGCACGGACGCGGCGTCCCCACCGTCCCCACATATGGGGGGGATCCGGTGACGGCCAGGCCGCGGGTCCCACCGGGAAGGGGACACGGTGCCGGCTCCGGCGTCCCCCTCCTCCGCAACCCCCGTCGCCGGGGCCGGAGCAGCCCCCCGGCTCCACCAGGAGCCCCCCGCACCCCACGGTGGGGACCGTCCCCTCGCCGGCTGCCCCGGCACGGCGCCGGGAAGGGTCCGGCACCGGTGGCTGCCGAGGCGTGCCGAAGCCGAGGGATGCTCCCAGCACCCCCGGCACAGCCCGCAGCCCCCCAGGCACAGGCGAAGCCCCCCCGCTGCGGGCAGGGGGTGCTGGGACCCACAGGCAGGGCACGGCCTCTGCTTGGGGGGGGGGGAGGGGTCCCAGGGGGTCACCAAATATGGGGGGTCCCCAAAACCTGGGCGCCCTCAAGCCCGGTGGCCCCAAAAACCCTTGGGCACTCCAAGCCTAGTGGTCCCAAAACCCTGGGGGTCCCCAAGCCTGGGGGGGTCCCAAAACCCTGGGGGTCCCCAAATGTGGCAGTTCCCAAGCCCAGGGGTTCCCCAAAACCCTGGGGGTCCCCAAATGTGGCAGTTCCCAAGCCTGGGGGTCCCCAAAACCCTGGGGGTACCCAAAATCTGGGAGTCCCCAAACCCCAGGGGTCCCCAAGCCTGGGGGTCCCCAAAACCCTGGAGATGCCCAAGCCCTGAAGGTCCCCAAGCCCAGGGGTCCCCAAGCCTGGGGGTCCCCAAGCCCAGCTCTCCCCAAGCCCGAGGGTTCCCCAAAACCCTGGAAGTGCCCAAAATCTGGGAGTCCCCAAACCCGGGGGGTCCCCAAGCCCTGGGGATTCCCAAGCCCGGGGATCCCCAAAACCCTGGAGGTGCCCAAAAACTTGGGAGTCCCCAAACACCCCAGGGGTCCCCAAGCCCTGGGGGTCGCCAAGCCCGGGGGTCCCCAAAACCCTGGAAGTGCCCAAAATCTGGGAGTCCCCAAACCCGGGGGGTCCCCAAGCCCCGGGGGTCGCCAAGCCCGGGGGTCCCCAAGCCCGGGGGGTCCCCAAGCCCCGGGGGTCCCCCAGCACCGGACCCCGGGACCCCCAAGCCCCCGGGGGACCCCGGGCAGGCTGGGGGGGGGTGCGGGACCCCCGGAGGGCCCGGCCCCGGGGCTGGGGAGGCGGGGGGAGCCCCGGGGAGGGGGGGGGGGCCCGGCCCCGGTACCGTAAGCGCCGTCCGGGTCCTTCCTGCCGGCGGCCGGGTCCTCCATGGCGGGGCGGAGGCTCCGGGATGCGCCGGGATGCGCGGGGCCGCTCCGGGCGGCTCCTCCCGCTCCCGCCGCCGCCGCCGGCGGTTCCCCCCCGGGCGCTGCGCCTGCGGCTGCGGGCGGGGCGGCTCCGGGCCCCGGGCCCCGGTCACCGGCCCAGCCCCGGGGCCGGGCCCCGCCGCCCCGCCCCGCCCCGCCCCGCCGGGCTCGGCCGGCGGCTCCGGGGGTCGGGGGGGCAGGGACCCCCCCAGGGTGGGGATCCGGGGGTCGGGGGGGCAGGGACCCCCAAGGGTGGGGATCTGGGGGTGCAGGGACCCCCCAAGGGTGGGGGATCCGGGGGTGCAGGGACCCCCCCAGGGTGGGGATCCGGGGGTCGGGGGGGCAGGGACCCCCAGGGTGGGGGAACTGGGGTGGTCTGGGTGTGCAGGGACCCCCCAAGGGTGGGGGATCCAGGGGTCTGGGGGTGCAGAGACCCCCAGGGTGGGGATCTTGGGGGGTCTGGGGGTGCAGGGTCCCCCCAAAGGTGGGGGATCCGGGGATCGAGGGGGCAGGGACCCCCCAAGGGTGGGGAACTGGGAGTCAGGGGGTGCCGGGACCCCCAGGGTGGGGATCTGGGGGTGCAGGAACTCCCCAAGGGTGGGAGATGCAGGGGTCCGGGGCTGCAGGGATCCCAGGGTGGGGGATCTGGGGGTCGGTGGGTGCAAGGACCCCCAAGAGTGGGGATCTGGGAGTCTGGGGGTGCAGGGACCCCCCAGGGTGGGGACCTGGGGGTCTGGGGGCTGCAAGGACCCCCCAAGGTCGGGAGTCCGGGGGTCTGGGGGTGCAGGGACCCTCTAGGGTGGGGGATTCGGGGGTCTGGGGGTGCAGAGACCCCCAAGGGTGGGGATCTGGGGGTCTGGGTGCTGCAGGGACCCCCCAGGGTGGGGATCCGGGGGTCTGGGTGCTGCAGGGACCTCCCCCTCCCCAGTGTGGGGGATCTGGGGGTCCAGGGGTCTGCAGGGACCCCCCCAGGATGGGATGAGAGGCCCAGGCACCCAAGGGTGCACGGACCCGCCCCCCCCAGGGTGGGGTGGGGGACCCAGGGTGCTGCAGGGACCCCCCCCAGGCTGGGTTGGGGGACCCCAGCCCAGGCTGGGGGGGATCCGGGTGTCTGGGAGCTGCCCAGCCCCCCCGAGCCGGTCTGGGGGTCCCCTGGGTGGGGGGTCCCAACCCACGGCCACCCCCACGACCACCCGGCTGGGCCGCAGGTGGCCGTGCCCCGCCGTGGGGTGGCCGAGCCTGGGTGCCCCCCGCCACCCCGCCCCAGGCCCACGGGTGGGAGCTGGCCCCCGTGGGTGCCCGTGGGGCTGGGCCGTCCCCTTTAAGGCCCCGCGCACCCGTGGGCGCAGCCGCTCACCTGGCGCAGGTGACGGTGACGGTGACGCGGTGGCTGCCGGGGCCCCGCCATGGCCGCCTCCGCCCTCTTCATCCTGGACCTGAAGGGGAAGGTGAGACCCCCCCCTCACCCCGCCACAGCCCCCCAAAACCCCCCCCGGGGTGGGGGGGCACCCCGCCGTCCCCCCTGGCCTCGAAGGTCACCCAAGGTCAACGGCGGAGCCTGGCGGTGACCCCTGTGACCCCGGGGATGGGGTGAGCGATTTGGGGAGGGGGGGTTCCCCCATTTCTGACCCCCCCCCGCCCCCCCCCCGCAGCCGCTGATCAGCCGCAACTACAAGGGGGACGTGGGGCTGGGGGAGATCGAGCACTTCATGGGGCTGCTGCTGCAGCGGGAGGAGGAGGGGGCCCTCGCGCCCCTCCTGACCCACGGCAAAGTCCACTTCCTCTGGATCAAACACGCCAACCTCTACCGTATCCTTCCGGAACGCCGGTCCCGCCGACCCCCCCACCCCCCAGGGTCGGGGGGACCCCCCGGCGCTCCCCTTTTCCTTAACCCCCCCCCCCCCAAACCAGTGGTGGCCACCACCAAGAAGAACGGCAACGCGTCCTTGGTCTACTCCTTCCTCTACAAGGTGGTGGAGGTGAGGTTGGGGGGCTGGAGGGGGGCTGGGGGGGCGAGGGGCCCCCCATTTTGGGGGGCTGCTCTCCCGGGGGGGTGACGGCGGCGCTCGGGGGGGGCGTGGGTGTGTGTCGCCCCCAGGTCTTCTGCGAGTACTTCAAGGAGCTGGAGGAGGAGAGCATCCGCGACAACTTCGTCATCGTCTACGAGCTCCTGGACGAGCTGATGGACTTTGGCTTCCCGCAGACGACGGACAGCAAGATCCTGCAGGAGTGAGCGGGGCCGGGGGGCCGGGGGGGCGTCGGGGCCCCCCCTCGCCCCCCTCACCCCCCCTGCGCCCCCCGCTGCAGGTACATCACGCAGGAGGGCAACAAGCTGGAGACGGGCACGTCCCGCGTCCCCACCACGGTCACCAACGCCGTGTCCTGGCGCTCCGAGGGCATCAAGTACAAGAAGAACGAGGTCTTCATCGACGTCATCGAGTCGGTGAACCTGCTGGTGAGACGGGGACGGGGGGGACCCGCAAACTGGGGGGGGCTGGTGGGGTCCTGCCATGGCAGGGGCTGCTGCCGGGTCCCCGGTGGGGTGGTGGGCCCGGTGATGGGGATGGGAATGGGGATGGTGGTGGGACCGGTGGTGGGGACGGTGATGGGGCTGAAGATGAGGATGAGGATGGGGCTGGTGATGGTGATGAGGATGAGGATGGGGCTGGTGATGGTGATGGGCATGGGGATGAGGATGGGGATGAGGATGATGACGTTGATGGGGCTGGTGATGAAGATGAGGATGGTGATGGGGCTGGTGATGGTGATGAGGATGGTGGTGTTGATGGGGATGAAGATGAGGATGGTGATGGGGCTGGAGATGGTGATGAGGATGGTGACATTGATGGCGCTGATGATGAGGATGAAGATGATGATGGTGATGGGGCTGGTGATGGTGATGAGGATGGCGCTGGTGATAGGGATGAAGATGAGGATGGTGATGGGGCTGGTGATGGTGATGTTGATGGCGCTGATGATGGGGATGAAGACGAGGATGGTGATGGGGCTGGAGATGGTGATGAGGATGGTGCCGGTGATGAGGATGGTGACGGTGATGGGGCTGGTGATGGTGATGAGGATGGCGATGGGGACGGTGATGGGGATGGTGATGGGGCTCGTGATAGGACCCGTGATGGGGCTGGTGATGATGATGAGGATGGCGATGGGGACGGTGGTGGGGACGGTGATGAAGCTGGTGCCGGTGCCCGCAGGTGAACGCCAACGGCAGCGTGCTGCTGAGCGAGGTGGTGGGCACCATCAAGCTGAAGGTCTTCCTCTCGGGGATGCCCGAGCTGCGCCTGGGCTTGAACGACCGCGTCCTCTTCGAGCTGACCGGACGTGAGTGCCGCCGGCGGGCTCGGGGACAGCCCCGGGGCGGGGGGGACGCGTCCCCGTCCCCTCGCCCCCCCCCCGACGCCGTCCCTCCCTCCCCAGGGGGCAAGAACAAGTCGGTGGAGCTGGAGGACGTGAAGTTCCACCAGTGCGTCCGGCTCTCCCGCTTCGATAACGACCGCACCATCTCCTTCATCCCCCCTGACGGGGACTTCGAGCTCATGTCCTACCGCCTCAACACCCAGGTGGGGGCCGGGCCCACCCGGGGGGGCCACAGGGGCCGCGGGGGGACGTGGCGGTGACCCCTTTCCCCCCACTCAAGGTGAAGCCCGCTCATCTGGATCGAGTCGGTCATTGAGAAGTTCTCCCACAGCCGGGTGGAGATCATGGTCAAGGTGAGACACCGGGGAGGTCACCGCCGCCATGGGGGACCCCCGGCCGCCCCGACCCCCCCACCCCACTCCTGTCCCCCCCCCCCAAAAGGCCAAGGGCCAGTTCAAGAAGCAGTCGGTGGCCAACGGGGTGGAGATCGCGGTGCCGGTGCCCAGCGACGCCGACTCGCCCAAGTTCAAGACCAGCGTGGGCTCCGCCAGGTACCTCCCGGAGAAGAACCTCGTCATCTGGACCATCAAGTCCTTCCCGGTGAGGTTGCCCACCCCGCATCCCCGCTGCCGGGGTCCTCCCCGCCCCGGGCCCCCGCCGGTGCTGCCGGCTGGCCCGGCGCCGTCCCCAGCCGTGGCGGTGCCGCGCAGGGCGGGAAGGAGCACCTGATGCGCGCCCACTTCGGGCTGCCCAGCGTGGAGAAGGAGGAAGAGGAGGGACGGCCCGCCCATCTCCGTCCGCTTCGAGATCCCCTACTTCACCGTCTCGGGCATCCAGGTGCCACCCGGGGAGGGGGACGTGGCCCGTGGGGTCCCCCGGGGAGGTGGCCCCACGTGGGGACAGGGTGGGGCTGTGGCCCGTGGGGTCCCCGGGGAGGTGGCCCCACGTGGGGACAGGGTGGGGCTGTGGCCCGTGGGGTCCCCGGGGAGGTGGCCCCACGTGGGGACAGGGTGGCGAGGACGTGGCCCATGGGGTCCCCGGGGAGGTGGCCCCACGTGGGGACAGGGTGGGGCTGTGGCCCGTGGGGTCCCCGGGGAGGTGGCCCCACGTGGGGACAGGGCGGTGGGGCTGTGGCCCGTGGGGTCCCCGGGGAGGTGGCCCCACGTGGGGACAGGGCGGTGGGGATGGGGCAGGGGGACACACTGGGGACGTGGTCACGGTGTCCCCATGGGGGTGGCTGGGGGGGGGGGGCAGTGTCCCCTCTGCACCGGGGGGAGCTGGGGGGGGTCAGGGGCGCCCAAGGGGGGGGTCGGGGTGCCCAGGGAGGGGGTCAGGGTCTCTGGGGGGGGTGTCAGGGTCCCCAGAGGGGGTCAGGGTCTCCAGGGGGGGTCGGGGTCCCCTGGGGGGGGTCGGGGGTGCCCGGTGGGGGGGTCGGGGTCCATCCCCGCCTGCCCCCCCCCCCCAGGTGCGGTACATGAAGATCATCGAGAAGAGCGGGTACCAGGCGCTGCCCTGGGTGCGCTACATCACCCAGAGCGGGGGTGAGTCCGGGACCCCCCCCCGGGACCCCCCCCGGGACCCCCTCCGGGACCCCCCGGGACCCCCCCCGGGACCCCCCCCGGGACCCCCGGGACCCCCCCCGGGACCTCCCCCGGGACCCCCCGGGCCGGGGTCACCGCCCCCCTCACCCCCCCCTCTCCCTCTTGCAGACTACCAGCTCCGCACCACCTAAGGGGGGGGGTCCCCCGCACCCCCCCGCACCGCCATGGACCCCCCCGGGACCCCCCCCTGCGCCCACCCTCCTCCCCTCTCCCTATAAAGATGGAGCTGAGACCACCGGCCCCGCGGATCTTGTTTTTGGGGGGGGGGGATCCCGGGGGGAGGGGGGAGAGGGGAGGAGATGGGGTGGGGGGGCGCTCTGGGGGTCCCGGGGCGCCGGGGGTTTGCGGTGGGCCCCACCCCGCGGCGCTGGGCGCGTTTCCCTTTTAAGAGCGGGAGAGGACGGGGGCGGAGCGGTTCGGGGTTGGGGGCGTGGCCGTTGCGCGCTTCCCCCCCGTCACGTGACGGCGGCGGCGGCGGCGACGGAAGTGCCGGTCACGTGCGCGGAGATGGCGGAGCCGGAGCTGCGCGTGAACGCGGCCTTCGCGGAGCGGTACCGGCGCTACCGGCGGCGCGAGGAGCTGCAGCGACGTGAGCGGGGCGGGGCAGGGGGCGGGGGCCTGGCGGCGGGGGCGGGGCCGGGCGGGGGGGGCGGGGCCGGGCACCGGGAGGTAACGGGGAGCGGGAACCGGGGGGGAACCGGGAGGTAACGGGGGGCGGGATCGGGGGGGAACCGGGCACCGGGAGGTAACGGGGGGCGGGATCGGGGGGGTGAGGGCGACACCGGGTGACCGGAGGGGCCGGGGAGGGGGTAACCGAGGGGAGGACGGGGACCGGAGGGGGCACCGGGACCGGGGGGGGCGGGAACCGGGGACCGGGAGGTAACGGGGGGCGGGAACCGGGGGGGAACCGGGCACCGGGAGGTAACGGGGGGCGGGATCGAGGGGGTGGGGGGGACACGGGGTGACCGGGGACGCCGGGGAGGGGGTAACCGTGGGGAGGACGGGGACCGGGGGGGGGCACCGGGGACCGCGGGGGGGTGACACCGGTACCGGGGGGGGTGACACCGGTACCGGGGGGTTCCCCCCCGCCGCGGCGCCGGTGCCTGAGGGCTGCCCGCAGTGCAGGACCGGTACGGGGGACACCGGGGACGGCTCCGGCTCCAGCTCCGACTCCGACTCCAGCGGGGATGAGGTGGTGAGTGGTGGTGGGGGGGGGTCCCCGTTACCGGCCCCCCGGGACCCCCGGCCCCCCCCTTACCGGTGCCCCGGGCC